>NW_023340095.1:1930444-1942486 GCF_004916995.1 Morone saxatilis | reverse complement strand
TTCTCTGTGCTCACTGAAAGTCTCATTTTAAGGGACGGGGCCCTACGAGCTGAACATCACATCACAAATATGTTTGCATACATTTCCATACTGGACCAGGATTTGACTTCCAGTGTGAAACCCTGACGCCACCAGTGCACATACAAGAATGGACTTTCCAGTGAAGTAGGAGACATCTTGGTGAGCAGCAAAACTTTAGAAATGAGATTTGCATATTCATAGATTCTGAAGTACTAATGAAGTAGAAGGAGTAGCCTATTTAAGGAGTTTAATGTGGAAACATATCAGGCACATTATTGTTCCAAGCAGACTATTTGTATATGTCACACTACATGTCTGGAGGGGACAGAAAAAGAAAAATTAAACATTGAGGATATTACTGAATTAATTTGAATGTTTAGAGAGCTAGAAGTACATTATGTGGCCACCTACCCATTACTGCCTTGTTCCAAACTCACTTAATATCTGCACCAATTAATTAAGTAGAATCAGTTTAGGGCTTTTTGATTTTCACACAAAGATGTGATTCATTTATGAGGGAAATTAGTGATCTGCAATATTTTCTCTAAAATCTGAATCTAATCTGTGTACACCCTGAAATGTGCTCTCAATTATATTATAATGGAATAAGAGCATATCTTTGATTTAATCAACTCTACCAAGCTCATCTTACCTGTAAAAGCGGGCAACTGCATCCAAGGCCTGTATTTCAATGGGTTTTCTTCCCAAACCTTTAGTATGTGCACCACTACAACACAATATCAGCTGAAACACTAATGGCCTTTGGAGCTCTACATCATGACCCAGAGGCTCTGTCTTGCAGAGAGGGAGTCACCATCTAGTAACACAACTAACATTTTAACAATGTACTTCATCAAGCTGTTCACCCACAACCTTATGAGCAACTTGAGGACAACAACCTTTCTCAGGTACGTTGTGTCTGTCTACACTTTTGTTATGCTTTGTGGTGCTGTAACTTCCACACAGCCAGGCCTCTAGTGGACCATCAATATGGTACTAGAAGTGGTTACACAAAGATTGATTGAACTGAAAAGCCTCCACAGGTTTAAGGACACTGAGCTCTTTTATTGGATTATTACAGTTCTGATACCTGTGTATCAGACTAGTCACCATTAAAATACAGACAATGACAGAATCACAATACATCAGCTCCCTCATACTCACTGGAAATAAAAACCATATTGTATTGCTTTGTCTGTGTCGGTAGACCTGAGATTCTTTTGGAAGGTTCCTGAAGGATGTCGTCATCCACCGCCCTCCCTGCCCTCAATTCAAGGTTCTCCGTGTCCTCTCCGTGCTCTGCCCCTGCTGAACTAAAGCTGTGAATCCTGTCAGCTTTCCAAATTGTACCACTAAGCGCCTGCTCCACATTGTCACGGTGACATTAATGCCCGCTCAGGGCCTGGCATCAGCCTGCCCCACCCTGGGTGTTTAGAGAAAGGAGAGTAAGTCATCGTCCATTCTCTGCATCTGCCGAGCTGTCAAGCCCGCCGAGATGACAGAATGTGACGGACAGAAAGACAGATAGATTTCAGGGAGATGGGGGATATGAAAGTGAGAAGAAAGAGAAGAGGGGCAGAAAGATAAAGGCAGAGTGAAAGACAGAAAGACAGACAGGGGAGTTAAAAAAAAAAGAGAAATGAGAGACCACGGGGGAGATAGGGCAGAGAAGAGAGAGCTTGTTGAAAGGGAGAAGAGAGACACAAAGATCAAGAAAGGCAAAGGGAAAGAGAGAGGACACAGAGAGTGAAATAGAGAGAGACTCAGACAGGAAAAGGGGGTTATCTGTCATTTAGTTCCAGACAAGGTCTGATGGTTGCTCTCTGTGCTTCTGTCAAGCGCAGCATCAATATAATGGCTTGTTGGATGCTTGGTCTCTGTGGCCCAGAAGACTACTGCTGTTATAATGGGAGACAGGCAGGGTCCACACCAGGTCGGGTGTCTCTTGTGACCCAAAAACATACAGTATGGACCCAACAATAAAACATCCACCAACCTCATAAGTCTTTGTGTTCATGTATAGTATGTCAGCTTGACTAGTGATCTTCATATTTTCCTTGTTGTTGTAAATGTTCTAATACATTTCTTTCACTTTATGGAAAGCACTTTGTGTGACAAGCAGAGACACCTTTCAAACATAACGGCAACTCAAGATGTAAATGTATTGGTCATGGTTAGGGTTAGCAGTCAGAGTAAGGGTTAGTTCAGTAGCAGCTGTCTTCAGTTCAGTGGTAAGGTCAGTCAGAAGGTACACCTGAGACTAAGCCTAATGTAATTAATTTCAAATCAAGTATTTTGGCTGGAACACATTTCATTGCAATCCAGTTGTCAAGACATTTCACTCAAAACAATTTTTTATACTGAGTGCCACAACCAAAATAACTCAACAACAATAATTTTCTTAAATCAGGGAAGAAAATATGTCTTTACAGATTTAACAAGTGTGCTCACATAAAGCAACAGCAAAATCAAAGTTAGAGAGATTGAACAAACTCATGTGATCAGCAAAGTAAGATTCAGACACAAATGAAAACATAGGTATGCATATTATATTCAATTTTTGCCAAGATATTCAAAAATGTCACACACTGCACCTTTAAAGAACATTTAGCATATTATCAAAAGAAAACCTGAAGTGTGGAGAGCAAGAGTAATTACACATATACTGCTGTCATTAGTAAATCATTGCTGGTTGGCGTAACTACCAGTGTACCTGTGTGGGACTGTGGCCACAGACACCAGATTTAAAAACTCTTTAAAATACAGACAGATTAACCTGATGCTAATAGGGTTAATCTTCATTGTGTGAACTGACAATAAAAAAAAATCTTTCTTTGATGGACATCATCATACTTTGTAATAGCCCACAATTTGGGCCAAAGAATCCACCAAATACTGACAACACCATAGAATGTAGGTACTAAAAACAAGTTTCAGTCTGGGTTACATGGAAATATTGTTTATATTCACATTGTGATGAATCTAACTTACCTGACACTTAGACTAACATCACTGGCTTGAGTCATGTTGTCATAGTTGGGGCACCACAGCAGCTTAGCTGAACTAGCATTCGCATCGAAGACATGACACAACATGGTTGCCTCTGTTATTTGGAGAGACATCTCAATTCAGTCAAAAGTCGAAGGTGCATGCCATACCAAAAAACAAGCTAAAAACAGAAATGGATGTGACACCCTCTGCTGCTGCTGTTACTATGCACAGACATGTGTTTTTGACAGTGCTGTCAGTCTATGGGTATTGCCTTTTATCCAAGAATAGATATGAAGGCCTGAGATGAGAATGAAGGATTTGTATGTTTATTATGGATAATTTTATTTATTTATTTATTATTATTTTGAGCTTTTGTGATTGAATATGTGATTGTGAATGCTTGAATTGCACGTATTTAATAGACCTGATCAAAGAGTGTATTTGGTCCTTGAATTAACTTTTCCCCCCAGGATACAGCAGGACCAAGTCTTAATCCAATGTCAACACACTCTACCAAACGGTCTACAACTTTGTCTAGATTTGTGAACCAGTAACCTTCAACGTTGGTCCTGTGATGCTACAACATAATAGATGAATTTGTTCAAGGTGGTTCTGGATGTAAAACATCACAGTGAAGATGTGCAAGTTATTCATAGTATTGCACTCAGTTGCTTAACCTGGAAAGAGACAGAATAGTGTCAAGAAAGAAAAAAGAGAGCTAAAGAGTTCAAACCTTGGCTCCTTCCTCACCTTCACTAAACTGGCCAATCACAGCGTGAAGTGTCTGTAACTTTCCCAAACTAATCCAACCATCACAGCCTTTTTACTAAAAGTGCACCAAGCTTCACACTTTATGGACAGACCTCAACTCTTCTCCCTTTGACAGAGTTGCCAAGTCAATGTGCTTTTGTTGAGGCTGTGGTTCTCTGGACTGACTGGAAAAGAAAAAGCAGTGGATAAGAAGAAAGGAATGGGGGCACCCAGATAGCTCACCTGGTATGGCACCCCACATACCAAGTCCCTGCAGCAGCAGCCCGGGGTTCGAATCTGACCTGGGGCCCTCTGCTGTGTGTCATCCCCCCTGTGTGAAACACTCGTTTTGATACATAGCACTGGGTTAGTTTAGATTAAACAGAAGAAACTGATAGTGACACTCACTTTGTGGAAATCTTTGGGAAAAAAAAGTCTGGATATGCTAGAGTAGGGTTGCTGTCTGGGCTGTCTTTTGGTTGTGGTAAGTACTAGTGGTTGTGAGACTTTTCTTTCAATTTCTTTATTTCAGATTGATTTAAGCTCTTTGAGCCTTCTTTTGGTTTTTATTTAAACAGCACCCGTCAGCCCTTTTCCTTTGTAGTTTTCCCTCATCTTTTTTCATTTTGTACAAGATATCTAATTTCCTTAAAATAAATAACTTTGATTTAGCATTAAACACCTGGTTTTATGTTGCTTCCCTATCCCCTTCTCAAGCTGGGTTGTAACATAAAACCAGGTGTCACATGAAGTGAATAGAGGAACTAAAATTTTTCATGAGTTGATGATGCTTTCATGATGTTGTGTGTATTGGTTTAACATACATGCTTAAGCCATGCATACTCTATACACAGCATACTGTGACATACTCTCTCGATGAAGACCAGCCTCAAGGTCACATGTGAAAAAGCAGAGATTGAACCATTTAACCAAGTATTTATTTGCTTGAGAGCAAGAGGGGATTGCAAGACCACCATTACAGTCAAAACCCTCCCCAAAATAACCTCCTGAAACGGCTTATGTGTATATGTATGTTCGCCTGTGTGTTGCTCTTTTCTTCATATAAATAAATTAATCAGCCGGGCTGGATGAGAAGGAGTAAACAAAGTGTTGGTTCTCATTCTGCACAAACCTTTGATACAATATCAAAGAAAGAAAGAAAAGAGAGAGCTGTATGAGCATGAGGTATTTGAGGAAGGAAGTTACCTCAAAATGCTTTCATTTGCACCCAAAGGCACCCGTGCGTGGGTCCACCCATATGTGCTGAAGTGCACCTTCTTTGTGTTGTCGTACTTCCATCCTGAGGACGAGTCTGAATTAACCACTTAAAGTCTCCCTCCATCTGTTCATCATTTTTCATGTATACTGTGTGGTCAGACAGTCTGTATATACAGTACCAGCTGCCATGTGACAACCACATTTCAGCACTGGGATAAAACACATTAAATGGCTTTCTTATGTCAGGTATTAGTCCAATGTGTTGCAAGACGCATTAAGTGAAGTGAATGGGTAGTGGTGTTTTACAGTACATTACCTTGCACTCAACTTGTTTCTATTATTGTACATATTATTTTCTCCATTTCAATTCATTCAGGTCTAGGATAACCTTTCTTGAAACATTTCAGTTTGTATAGAAACGTTTCATTTTGTATCGCTTGGAGTGAACACACATCTCTCCAGTCTTTCCATCGACTTTGTACAAGTCAAGTCATTTATTTTATCTGCCAAAAAAATTAATGATCAAACCTTTTGTACATTTCTTTTGGAGCTGATACTGATAGGGTTGCACTGGTACATACTGGTTTGCCAGGCTGGATCAATACTTACTGCTTTTTTTGGCAAAATAGTCCAGTAAGTATTGATGAAATGTCCCACGCCTACTGCACTATTGTATATTACCAAACTAACTGCCAACACTGCTAGTACTGTGAGAAATGTTTTATTTAATTTAGGCAGTGCAGATGGTGAGGTGACTAACACATTTTCCCCTCTGGGCTTAAGGGGAACACACACACACACACACACACACCGGTGTCAGGATCCGCGACTGACCTACCACGGCTGCTTCTATTGTCTGTTTGACATGTTTAGTGTGTTCTATGGGTATCTATTGACAAGTATTAAATGACAGTGTGTGTTTTATGTTGTTGTTATAGGTATAGTGTGACCATGCTTTCAGAGGCAGCTTGACTCCATTGCAAAATAACAAGATCACGTGAGAATCCATCATGGATAGGCTTCAATCTCTGCGTTTATGGGCAAACTACAGGACAAATCCAGTGTGAACCTATTGTGACGTCACCAATTGGTTTGTGGAGTACTGTTCTAAAGCCTCGAGTTCAGCATTATGTAACACTGATTATCTGATTATCATGGCACCTGTCAGTGGGGGGGAAATATCGGGCAGCAAGTGAACATTTGGTCCTCAGAGTTGCTGTGTTAGAAGCAGGAAAAATGGGCAGCGTGAAGATTTGAGCGACTTTGACAAGGGCCACATTGTGATGGACAACTGGGTCAGAGCATCTCCAAACCTGCAGCTCTTGTGAGATGTTACCATAAAAAGGCTGGGCCGATCCCGACAAAGGACGAGTAACTGTAGCTCAAACCTGCCTGAAACAGTTTGGGTTCTTGATAAGAAAAAGGGCTTTCAAGAAACACAGTGGGCAGAGCAGTCTGTTGGTCTGGGGCTTGCATAACATTATGACCCAGGTGGTCTTAAAGTTATGGCTGACACCGATCAGTGATCAGAATTAATAATGTGAGGGTATTAGTTTGGAACGCTCTCTCAATGCTCAGGATGTCAAGTTTGATGCAGGCTTTCAAAGTGACAAATGCGATAATAGAGATTTCCTCTGCAGTGCGGTTTAATTCAGAGACAAACACTTATGTTAAAATATATCTCATTGTTTTATGCTATTTACTGAGTGCAGCAGTCAGAATGTTTTTACTAAGTGAGCCGTTAAAACCCTTCAGTCCCCTGAGGACTGTACATATGGAATGATTACATCAAAGGACCATTAAATTACAAGGCTTGATTCAAATGTAAGCTATTCATTGTTACACTTCTGACTAAAAAGAGATGGACTGTTTTTTTGTGTTTTTTTTCCATTTCAACATCAAAAGACACTTCTTTGTAGCATGCAAACATGCTGCTTTAGCCCTGTGGTACACTGTGGCCCACAGAACACAGGTTTAATAGTGTGAGATCTAAAATCCCTATTTTAACAAGATTGTAATTATTAAGAGAATGTCACCTTGAATTCAAGGTTGTACTTATTGTAGAAAGGGCAGGAGTGTCAATGAGTGTTTTTGATTCAATGCAAGCCATTACACATGCTTGGTTTTGTGAGATCTAATTGTGGCTATTCCACTTTTTAATACCTGATATTATCTAGAGAGAAGTCAGTGATGCTCTTCTACCACACAAATGTGTTTGACAGTATTAGACAGCCGCTCATACTCCATACTCCAGTGGGCGAAATCTCTATCAAAAATATCTGCCGCCCTGACAAAATCCTTAATATGATATACTTTTTTGTTGATGAGATTTTTTGATAAAGCAGCTGTAAAAACAATATAAATGCAATTTTCTTTTATATCCCAAAGAACATGACATTGTATGAGTTAATAATAATCAGTGCTCCTATATAAAGAAATGTAGGCCATCTTCTGCCCAAGGTTAATTATAGTATGAACAAAACATGTCACTTAAATGAAATAAATAACAGAGATAGAGCAAATATACCTCTGATTTTTCCATAATTTAAGCATATGAGTTACATTGACAGTGCCATTCTAAAGTCATTTGATTGACATGCATAGCCTATATATTGTATTACTTGCTGTACATATATTTAAGTAAGTAAGTTTTGTCTTTGTCATATTTGATGTCAATATTATGCAATTTATCCAACTGACCCTTCCTAAATCTTGCCTTCCCGGGCTGAGAGGCAGATCAGGTCGTCCATTAATCGGAAGGTTGTTGGTTCAATCCCCAGCTTCTCCAGCTGCATGTTGAAGTATCCTTGAAGCAAATACTGACCCCAAATTGGCTCCGATTGCTGTTCATCGTCTTGTGAATTGATGATTAGTTTTTTTTTTCCGTGTATTTTCGATGGACTTTGCCATCGACTCTGTGAGTGTGGTGAAAGGGTGAATGTGCACGTAGCTGTATAGCGCTTTGAGTTGTCGAAGACTAGAAAGGCACTGTACAGGTCCATTTACCATTTACCATTCCTGTACTTAGATATGCTATGGGCTACCCCCGTCTGTGTTGAAAAGACATTTGCCTACATTAGCTTTCAGATGTAACTAGATAAATATTTCTGTAGATTGGTGCTATCAGCCAAAAGCAACTTTAGCTAACTAGCTACCGTGTAGTTGACAGTTGTAGTTGATATCCAACGCCTGCACTGCACCATACTGGAAACATAACTGGAAATGCGATTCTATATGTATTTTTCTTGGTTTATTGTCCCTCTGTCTGTGTGTGAACACATTTTTGTGAACACAGACTGCCTCCAAGACAGCATAATGCCCTGCATATGGCGTATCAGTGTGGCGAGACATGAAAACTAGAGTGGAATGGGTAAGAAAGAGGGAAGGAAGAGAGAAAGGAAGGGAGGAAAGTGGAGGTCAGAGCACAGTCTGTTACTTGGGCCTAATTAGTTGCCTCACAGAGTATCAGAGATGGAGAGATGGAGGGAGCAGTGGAGGGAGTGTAAGGCGACAACTGAAGTAGAATTCTTGGGCAAATTTACTACTGAGCTTCTCACAACGACACAGCTAATAAAACAAGTTTAAGTGCCACTATCCTTGCTAAGCATTTGGAAACGTGTGATTGTAGCAGTTTTGTGGCCGAAGTAGTAGGGCAGTTAGGGAGGACGTGCAGAGCTGACACTAGTAGCCGGGAGAAAAACTGCCAAACGTTTGGATCACATCTTACTCAGTGTTGCGTTAAATGTAAAGTTGTAAAAATCTTCCCCAATGTGCACCCCAGAAGAAGGGAGAAATGTTGGAGTGGAGAGTCATAGAAAGCTGGTGTAAGAGAGGGAGACACAGGGGGCGGGGGAATGGAGAGAAAATAAATGAGGTCTGCTTGGTCATGTATGGTGTAATGTGAAAGGAGCTAAATCAGCAGCATTAGTCCCCTATGGCAAAGATGGACATGCTGTAAAGAACACTGTAGCCTACTTCTGAAATGAATTCTGCCTTGTACTGGGAACAAGACATGTCGCCTGCTGTTCTGCATGTGTTTGACAAATCGCACACATACACTACCATAAATAAAAAACACCCATAAATATACACAAAAAGCACACATGGATGCACATAGGTATTAAAAGAATTACATAAAGGCTGGAGACATGTACAAACACACTGAGGGTGCTGAATATTGTCGAAAGCTGCAGTAACAACAGTAAATTCACAGTCTTGTCACCAGGAAGTGGCATCAATCACACAACATTACAACCTGAATTACCTGGTTGATGGCCGATGATGGAAATAAAAATGCTGTCTTTTTCATTGAAAGGGAATTTGGGAATAAAAGTTTGAAAGGGGCAAGTAGGGGACCGACTGATTAATTAAAAAGAGTGCAGAAGTACCCAGTGTCATCAGGGTGGCATTTCAAACATCACGGCTGTTACCTTTGGAAAATTGTTTTACCACTTTATTGCGACGTTATCCTGTCGCTCTAAATCAAAATGGAGATTGGCGAGGGATTTAACTGCATCAATTTCAACAATAACATCAAGTCTGATCGCTACTAGGACCGACTATATTAAACATACAGACGGGTATAGAAACTTCACTTTATGTTGGTTTTTCCTTTAAAGGAAGATTATGTACCACTTGCTGAACAGCAGCCAGTGTGCCTATGGTTGACAATCAAAGCAGTAAAAAGGTAAATGCTAAAAGAGATGCTAACAGAGCTCAGTGGAGAGGAGAGAGAGCGAAGAGAGTTGACAACAACTGCACTGTGCACAAAAGTTTAGTGAATAAAACAGTTGCAGACTTCAAGTTTTTCTTCTTCCTATAGAATTTAACAGCAGACTGGAATATTTGTAAGCATATATGCTGCCTTGTCAGTGTCTGAAGAATTGGACCCCCGCTACCTACGGTACTGTAGAAAATCAAGCACTGTCTTCAGAATTTTAGCATCGACTTGGTACTAAAGTATCACTACCTCCTGAAAAACACAGTGCATTTGCAGAGTTCTGCATTTTTAAAAACTCCTATCATCCGCAAGCATGTTGAAGTAAAATGTACATACTGTTGGTGCATTTAGATGAAGGTATAAATTCAAATGTTGGAGTACAGATGAAAGAAACATGAAGAGTACTCATTTGTTTAAACTGAAGTAAAATGTCTGTAAATTCATTGCCTAAAAGCAAATATGCTTTGCAATTTTTTAGAAAAGCTCCCGTAAAATCAGGCATTTTAGTCCGCAACAACTGCTCTCAAAATAATCCCAGAGTCCCAGAATCAAGACCAAAAGCAAATATTAATACAGTTCCAGTGCCCATGATCAAGAAGGTCAGAATTAAATTCATTTTATTGTTTGTTTAAATTAACATAGTCATGGAGTACAATATATGCAACAGTTTGAGTCAGTGTAGACAGGTTATGTTGCCTCAGAAAGGACAGACAAAAAGTGACACAAAGTAAATAATAGAATCACACAGATTGAACCGGCATCAACCCTGCGCTGCAGAAATAGCTCTACTTGTAAATGCATACTGCACGGGGCGCTGCTTTCCTCCACAGGCAGGTCAGAAGTCAGTCAGCTGCAACTTTGGGCTCGGCAGAGATTCAGTGTCGTGCTGACGGACTGTTCAGCAAGGTGGACGCCTGCTGATGGCTGCTTGGTCTGAAGAAAGGGTATCTGATATAAATAGCAGCATTAGCCGTCCCTACACGTCCCCCGCAAGAGTAGAAACCTCACATAAAGAAGCATATTTTCCATTCCAATATAGTATTCTACCACCATGTAAAATGAATAAGTGATAAACAGAGAAAGTCTATGCTGATGTCAACAAGCAGAGAAGATTCCCAGATGTCATACTGTCCGATTGCTAATGGATTTGGCTGTCACGTGTTTCTTCAGTATCACTTACAGTACAGTATGCTTTAAGTCAGTTACATAAGAAATGCTAACTTCCTCTCAGGCAGCATGGGGATAAACGTGCTTCGCCTCTCAGAATCTGTTGCTGACAGGTGACAAAATATTCAGAATATGGTTCCCCCTGCTGTGCGTACATATTCCCCTGTTGTAAAGTCTGGCACACAAAGTTAAACAGCAGATATGCAAATGGAAAAAGCTGCCAATCGTCATCTGCTGCTACCAGTTTCCTCTCTGCTGTCTGTCACGAGCCGCAGGGGGAATCATTTCGGTTGATTACTATACTGTGTCAGATGTCGTCATTAAGCCAAATCAAGAGACACAGACAAGAGAAACCAATTGGGAGCAAAGAGGAGGAAAAGAAAGAATCAGGGAAGGGAAAGGAAAAATGCAACAGAGCGAAGCAGAGAGGGAGAATGAGGAGTGTGAGCGTGATCAAGAGGAAGAAAAAAAAAGCAATTTTGAAAAGTTCATTGAGGCAGGTTTTTATGACGAGCTGTGTTGGTCTTGACGGCAGGGATCAAAGGGAGCCGTGTGTCACAGGGGCAGACAGCGCCTTTTCAGGGCCTGTCAGCCTGGTAACATTTTAAGTCATAGTTATTTAGTTTGCTTGGACAGACACCGCTAAAAGAGAGGGGAGGAAGAGACAGCACACGCGCAACTGGCATGTGGATTGAATGGCACTGAATTACAGCTGGCAGCGAAGATTTATGCTGCCATTTTTTGGGTTGTCAAAAGGCTCAGAGGTTCCAACTGTCAGTCAATCACAGAATCTTTCTGTGGATTATTTGCAGTTTTCCATGTTTTTAAGATTAAGCGAATAACAGCCAGTGGATGTGAACAGAGCCAGGACTGTCTGTTAGACTCTTGCCTTTGCCGGATAATTGCAAATTAAAGAGATCCAATTAAACCGGATTCTACTTCTTTATTTGTGGCACCATATCTGTGGTCACATCTGTGTGTAATATTAATGCCACTTTAGGCTTTACCAACCAGCAAAGCCAAAAATCACTTCAACAAATTTAGGTGGAATACAGTTTGGCTCATTCCCAGTTTGTGTTATTCACAGATTTGTGTTCTGTAGCCCCGCCAGCGGCGTAGCTCGAGGGCTGGCGTGTCGGTCGATCCACCACTTTAGGCTAGCTTTACACGACAAC
>NW_023340095.1:1919465-1930344 GCF_004916995.1 Morone saxatilis | reverse complement strand
CCGTTTCCCAGACAGAAAAGACAGTGCTTTACTTCCAACACAGCGAAAGATAAGCAAATGAACACGCAGCAGTGTGTGTGTGTGTGTGTGTTTGTGTGTGTTTGTGTGTGTGAAGGCATGTAGGGCAACAAGCCTTGGGATGAATCTGTTCCAGCCTCTTTCTCTCTTCCCTAACCAGCTGAGCCACGGCTGCCACATGCACTCTCTCTCCCCTCTTCTCTCCCTCTCTCTCTCTCTGTCACAAACACATCCATACGCAGAGTGCTGCTGTTCAGAAAATTACATTTTCTTAAAAGCTCTTGGTTGCCGCTGTTTTCAGATAGTTTAGTCTATACGATGGAACCTGCTGGCATGGGGTCTGTGCAGCGCAGCAGGGGGAGGCTGTTAGGGGAGGAAATGAAGGAAAGAGCTGGGCAGTCACACAATGCATATCATCTTGCTCAATGTGAACAGCGCCTTGCATGGCACTGGCAGCAGGCTGCCGGCCCCATGGAGGCGATGGCGCACTCTGTGTCCTTCATGTTTAAGTTCAGTGTTTCTATTATTCCAGAAGTGGCTAGAGTGAATACTTTCCGCTCTTTCAGCTGATAAGGTGCATCTCTGTCAACTTAGTAGTCATTTTGGGCACTGGGTTGCGCAATAAGTAGTTGTTGTTTTTTATTCTTTATAGTCAGACCAAATACAAACCCACTTTGTCCCTAAAGTACAGCACTGTGGGAGTCAAGAGAGAACAAGACTTTCAGGCCAGTCTTCCAGTTTTCACAGTGAGCTACTACCATGCAAGGTACTGGCCTAACAGGAGCAATGTGGGGTTCAGTGTCTTGACCAGGGACACTTGGACAGTTCGAGCTGGGGATCAAACTTCCAAGCCTGTGATTAGTGGACGATCCACTCTATCAGCTCCTCAGCTGTGAACAACCAGTGGATTGAGGCCCAGTTATCATCCTCCACAGCGAGTAATAAAAAAGGAGTGACGCCCAGAACCCGCTACAGCATGTACACTTATGTATGTACATGTACAGTCAAGGGCAGATTAGAAGGTGATGTGGTATTCAACCAGCCCTGAACTGCAAAGACAAATAATTATATACAGCACGATCTGACTAGTAACCTGCGGACAGGTCCTCCAGTACCTTATCAAAGTCCTTTGACAGGCAGGCTGGCTGCTCCATGTTCAGGTCCAGATATTCATCCAGTCCTCAGAGAAGCAGGCAGGTTTACGTTCCTTCCAGTTTACAACCTTTCAGTGGATAAGCAACCTAGTGTCCAGAGCTGGTTTACAGTGACTCCCACATTGTTGTCTCGTCTCCGGCCCAGCATGCATGCTCCGGGACATTTTGAGAAGTTAACATTGAAAAACTCTGACATGATGGATATTATTTCCATCCAGAGTGTTCTAACAGCTGGAAAGCAGGTGGAATAATGTTCCTCGTTTACCACAGTTATGCCAGCATAAATCTTGATGCATGTCATCCATCTTGGATATAGTCTAACAGGGGTAATATATGCTCTATTCAGATCCAGCACAGAAGGACACAGCATTGTGAACAGTGATTTAAACAAAAATGTGACTGCTAGCTTCAACAAAATGAACAGTGGAGTCAGTCAGTGTCTACAGAAATGTAACTGAACTGAATGAAACAGTTTGAATCAGCAAGAGCAGCAAGTGACCATGATGAGGTAAAGATTCAAGATTTAATAATAATGGCAATACTGTCTACTACCCATTGAGGACTGTGTAACCCTGAAAAAAAGTATATGACCTTCACAGACATATACACACACACACACACACACTGAGAAGTTTATGTTGTAAAAGTCGATTTAAATAACAGTGTGCCATGGTTATGAAACACAGATGCTCTTTGACAAGGTTAAATGTGGCTGAAATGCTTGTGACAGCAATATGTGGCCTTTGTTGTCTTTCTTTTAACACTCTTGATGACAATAGTGACATCTATTTTGAGACTGACTTCTTGACAGCGTGTTCTCATACATAGGTTTCAAAAGTTGCATAGAACTTTGAGTGACGGTCAAACCTTCCTCGGACGGTGTTATTGTGCGATAAACATCACACGGAGGGGCAGAGGAGCGGCCTTCGACGGCGCCGTATCGATGGGTTAATGGAGAATGAAATGATGTCTGTCCGAGGTCATCACAGATGGAATGAGTGCAGATAAAAGAACCAATTCTGAGAGCAGCCATGTGAAAAGACAAGGCCAAGCCACTCAAATGCACGTTTGCCACATTGCAAACAACTCCTATAATAAAACCAGTGAAAACAATCTGCCAGGGTTATGTTTCAAAACACAACTGAGGATATTCTGAACAGTAATGTCTCTCTATTGACATGTTAGACCTGGTTACTTTGCAATGGAGACAAGCACTGAAATGGGCACATTTTGTTCTTTAAAATACAACATAATTTAACCCTAAATATAATACTTTATCCCTATGGGAACATGAGGGGGCTGCATCAGCAAATGTGACACAATTCAGTAGGATAAAAATACACATATACAAAAAAAGAAAAAAAAAGAGGCCTGTCCGCCTTCTTCTCTGTCATAAGTGGACTGACTAGCTGCACGGCTAACTGGGATAACTGAGAGGCCTTTAGCGCAGTCTCTTGCAGAGATCCACCATTTTATCTGCAGCCTGGTACTCATAAAAAGTTTTGCAAAGAATACAAAAGTTTTTTTGTTTTCCTTTTATTTTTGCTACCTATTTATTCTCTCCCCCCTTTCGTTTCAGGCGCTCCATAGATATTGTGACAGTACTGATTACACAGATCTGAGCTAATGTGGAAGAAGCCTGAAAACCAGTTTCCACTACATAACACAAACAGTATCGACCTGGAGATCCAAATCTCACAAGTATACCTTCACCATGATAAAATGCCTCTGCCATAAAGAACTGCCTGCACAACAGGTGATCATAATAACTCCTCCAATCAACTCAGATGAATTTGGACATTCAGATAAAATTATTTGGAAAAAAGGGGGAAATTAAATGACAACAAGCAGGAAAGAATGAGGGACTGCTACAATATGTTAGGCTTAACATGTTCTGAAAGAAAATCAATACTCACCAGCATTTAAAGTTGTCTTTTGAATTATGTCATTTCCAATTAGTGATGAGAAATTATATTCACTTAAAGGAGCAGTACAGTATTTTGGTGCAGAACCCAAATACATAATGCTGTTCTGACCTAAATATATATGATTAAGACATTGCCCCTTAAGAGGAAAGCATTTATGCTTCCTAAAACAGGAAAGTCTGAAAGATTTCTGCAATATTTATTGAGTGTTACCTGACATGAATGTAAGAAATGGTCAGAACAGACAAAAGAAAATGACAGTTTAACAGTCAAACAAGAAATTTTATTCACATGAATTGTCTTTAATTTATATTATATTTTCTTTTACTTCATCATAATAAGTGCATTCTGTGAATGTTTTCAGCCATTATCAACAGGATTGACAGTTTTATACTGCCTTGCTTTTCCCTTTGAATGTTAGAGACCCAATCAGTTTCCATGGAATGACCCAACTAACAACTGTCGTTTTTCTGGTGAGCGCAGTCTCATTGATTTGCAATTTGAGGACAAAGCTCATGAACCGTCTCTCAAAAAGTTTCCAGTGTGACGCCAGTAGGGATGTATTATAGCACAATGCACATATTTGTCAGAGTTTTCCACCATTAACATGTGGCTTGAGCGCGAGTGTGAGACAGAGGCTTCACTAAAGACTGTAAGGTAGAGTGAAAGGAAACAGAATAATAGTCAGCCAACGTGAGGCTGATTATAGCGCTCCACACTGGATCAGAGTGTGTGAATGGAGGACTATGTTCTTTTGGCCAGAAGAAGAAATAACTGGACATATTCTGTACGGTAACACTAACTGAAGTAATGACCAGTAGCAGTAGTATTTATAGTATGTACATGCCTGCCTCACCAGTATCACATCGATAAAGCTCCATTATGTCACTTTCCTTCCATAAAATAACATCAAAATGTATATATATTTATTTTATCCTTTTGCATACTGTAACCAGGCTCAGCAGCTCCTATGGACAGAGCTAATGGCAGAGGCGAAGAGACATAAGAGGACGAAGAAAGCTACTACTACTTCTGGCCTGGTGCCACACTGATATTTTATTTTGAGAATTGACAGGTATCTCAGTGCCATTTCTGTGGTTAGCTATTAGTTAGCTAGTATTCTACGGATACAGAGCACAGCATTACCTAGAACGACGTGATCACTCCCAGAGAGCGCTGTGAAGCCGGAATGCATCGATACCGTGTCTGGTGAAATTTAGGGGTAAATCTAGGACTGGTTTTAAGTCATTGGTGAGAGAGCTTGTGAAATAAAAGGTTGCAGACAGACGGCGAGCTGGTGTTCTTGCTGTTGGACTAGTCAGTAATAACAGCTATTAGTAAAGTAGTTTTTTAAAATAAGTAATCCTGACAAATGTACGTGTACAGCTGTCCATATTTACAACGAAATTGCAAGAAATACATGTGGCTGAAGCACTCTGCACTTAAAATCTGTTAAGAAATGAAAACATGTTGTGACGGCCTTGGTTGGCCTACTCTGTTCCTCCTTGTTAACTATTTACGTTTTTGCTTCAGGAAGCAAGGGGTGGAGCTGAGATTCATCACTGATGCAGCTCACCTGAGCAGGCTGGGCTCAGGAGGCTTTAAATCAGTCTCTTCCCCTGGCCTGCAGACTGAACTTGGTTGCATTTTGTGTTTATACACATACACATACACATACACACATAACTCACTCTCACTCTCACTCTCACTGCAGACATACTGACTAGCTGAAAGACATATTCAATTGTATTGTTTATTTGCATTTAATTAAACTGAGTTAAATATTTTCAGAGTGTGTGGTCTCTCTCTCTTGTCACACACTTTTGAGCCAGGTTGTGACAATGTGTATTTCTGAGAGACGTGATGGAGGAAAAACATTAGCTTCTGTAAATTTGCCAACAATGTTCATAAACAGTGAAACTGTTGGATGTCTGCTGGCTCTTGCTCTTCTTGTTTGCTGTGATCTATTCTTATGGAGATGAAAATTAAATGACATTTTCCTGGAATGACTCATGTATAAGCATAAGAGAATATGATGCTGGATAAAGGCCATGCCCCTTGTGGGCAGAAATGATTGAGAACACTGCTCTCATCAACTAAAGAAAAAGAGGAGATGTGAAGCTAAAGGGAAAAACAGCAATAATCATTTCCTTGCCTACAAATGTGCTAAAATCCATACAAATCACCCACTGCCTATGAACTTCAATCAGCATTCTCCACAAAGATTATCAGTGCATTGATGTCCCCCACTTGCCACCCATGCTTTTGCAGAAAAAAGGCAGCACAGAAACTATTTATCTCTTATGCTCTTGCTGCGTATTGTTATTGTATTCATTTGGCTGCCAGATATTCTCTGTATTTGTCCCCAGTTAGCTCTCTCAAAGTCAATGCATTCTCTCTTCTTTCTGTAATTTTCATGTTAGTCCCCGTCGCTATCCTTACCAATAAATTAGACTTGCTTTCAGAGAAAAGCCTGTGCCTGGTAAATACTCCTCTCAACCCCTGCGAGAGACAAAGAGAGTATCTACAGAAGGAATATATGAGCATCGATCGGCCCTCGTGGCCACGTCTGGTCTCCACAATAGCGGGCTATTGATGTGCTGGAATTGCTTTTGAAGGCAGGCAGATTGATATAATGGTGTGGCGCTGGTCCTTAAGGGCTGGGCTGCCAGCGCTCAAGCCTGATTCACTGACCTTGGGTCAATTTAGCCATTTGCATCGGCCCTCTTTGGTGTTCGTACTGGGGCCACTGAGGTAGCAGACACGCAGAATCCACCGAGAGGGGCTTGAGTCCTTCTCTGAACCAGCCCCAAACAGGAAACAGACCCTTATTACTCTTGCGGTTGATTTTTACTGCAAACAGGTTAATGCCATTGATTTTGTGTCTGCTGTAACCTGTTAAAACAGATGTGATGGGGCACTCTGGGTAGCTGTTTGCCAGCAGTGACTCTCCCGCCTGAACACAAGAACTGTTTATGTATCAGCCTCTCTCACTGAGTTTCCTTCTGTATGTCAATGCTTATAAATGCTAAAGTGGATCTAGGGTCTACCCCAGTCTTTCTTGTCCCTTCAAGGCTAATTGCAGTTTGGAGCTTATTTTTGGAGGCTCGGCCATTGTTTCTATCAGTAAAGTGCTGAGATCTCAAAACATCGACTTTGCTTAAAAGAAGTTCGACAGGGCAAGAAACAAAAGTGGTCAGACGATCAGTAAGGTTTTAAAGCTGCAATACAAAAACCTTTCTGGGCCACTCATGGGCAGAAAAACAAGCTGAAAACTCAACGCTGACACAGAAGTTTTAGTAAAGTCGCCTCTGTACACCTTGCATTCCTTTGGAGATTTGTTTCTGGCAGCCTTATGAATAAAAATCTAACATTCATTCTTCATTTTGCTCTGTTGTGAACTTTGAACAATTCTGTCTCCTGCCCTCTCCGAGGCCCTCCACATCACGAGTCAGCCTAAGCGTTCTACTTGAAACGCTTATAGTTAAGGGCTGGATAGGGTGAGCTCCTGAACCATCCCTTCAGTTCACCCCCTCGCTGCTATAGGCCCGCCGCCCGGGGCTCCTCCCATAGTGCACCTCGAGCTTTCCTCCCTTCCTCTCGTTCCCATCTCTCTGCACTCATTCACTGTCCATTAACCGCATGTTGATTAACTTAACTTCTTGCCAGGAGGGTTGTTGGTCGCTAGTCTCATGTCGCAGGTCCGTTATCGGAGTTCTGCGGTGAGCTCCTGCCATGGTCCTGTGGATTGCCATTACCAACCTGTTTGCCTGATGCATACTGTCTGTCGTCTGTCGCTTCTCTTCCTCTGTCTCTTGCCTGTTCTCCCCCCTCCTCTCTCTCTCCTCTCTCACCCCAAACTGGTCGCCGACAGAAGACCACCCACCTAGACCCGAAGGTCTGTCTAGGTTTCTGCCGTAAAGGCAGTTTCTTCTTGCCTTTGGTGCCAATGCTTGCTCATGAGTGGTCACACGTTGGGTATGCTGTAAATAAATGTATAAGGAGTTCCGGTCTAGACCTGCTCTACTTTGACAAGTGTCCTGAGAAACGTCTGTTGAATCGAATTGGCGCTATCATATACCTCTGCCTCTGCGCCACAGCCGCCCACTTCTGTTATGATTTGGCGCTATACAAATAAAATTGAATTGAATTAATTTGAACCTGTTTGAATTATATTAAGGCTTGAAGTTATGCATAATTAAGGGAAGAAAGATGGAGTATAATGGGATGGCCCCTGTAACTTGGACCTACTACACTCATATCTGTCCTACAAACAGGAAGCCAGTTAGCTTAGCTTAGTGAGACTGGAAACAGCAGGAAAAAGCCAGTCTGAATTATCAGGCTTATGTACTGGACTACTTCATAGCTGGGGGCAGTGATTTCCTGCAGTCTTGTCATTACAGGAGACTCCAGGAAATCACTGCTCCCTGCCAAGAAATAGTCCAGCACATAACTCCCTGTGATACAACAATTTCAGTTATTATACAGATTGAACAGTGCTAGCAAGCTTCTCATCTAACTCTCAGCAAGCAAACAAATACATCTATTTCCCAAAATGTCAGACGAGTCATTTTAATACTTAAGCAAACAGAGTCATTGAGCTTGATTTGTTTCGCAACTGTATCCAGAGGTACAAATGATGGTTTATCATATCAACACCTGCTTTACTGTATTTTTCCTAAAGTCTGTTGGATATGTAGTGTCGACTACGCTGACTCTCAAAGTTGAAAACTGTCAAAGTGGCAAAAGCCTGAGGCGGAGTAAAGGGACACAGCCTCACTGCTCATGTCAGGTGCGTTTGTTTGTGTCTTTGAGTGATTGCGGGTGCTATTCTTGATCTCAGCAACTTTTGCTGTTTGTTGTTTCACTTTCCTGTGTCTTAGTTTTCAGCCAAGATGTGTCTATTTCTCTCAGAAAATGGAGAAAAATCACAGCAGGCAAGAACTAATATCTCAAGCCGCAAACAGTCATAGTATGTGGTCCATTTTTTTCCCCTCCAAAATGAAAGGACAGAATGAAAGCTCTGACCTTATATGTGATCCTCGGCGGAACAGAGCTCATGAGATTGTTTTCAGCTTCAGGCGTTTCACTTTGTCTCTGTGTATTTTTCAGCTTTTATTTTACTTTATTTACCCCTCTTTTGATCTCTCCACATCCACCTCTCTCTGTCTACACAAGGCGCCGCCGCGCCGCCCAGTGAAAAGCAGCCCATGGCTTGATCCAGTTCTGGATTATGGTTAGTTCCTCGGGGCTCGTTTCACTTGTGTGATCTTTACAACTTTTTTTTTTAGCATGTTGTACATTTTGGTCAAGGTATTCTTGGTAAAGATGCTTAATTTCTTGATGTCTATTTCTCATTGCATCATGGAGTGTATATTTTACATTGCTTTCTCAGGCTAGAGGCAATGCATGGTGTGCCCTGTATGAGGAAATACCTCAGCAATATTCACGAGTTTGGGGGTGCAAGCTAATTATAATATCAAGAGCAGGGTCTCCTTGAAAGAAAGTTAGCACCTGACGCAGAGGAGAAACGTCTTACTGTGGAGTTTGACTTTGTCTCCTGCACGTGATGTGTGAATGATGGCTCTTATTATACGTTGAGAAAAAATATATACATTTGAATGTGTGTGCACCTTAGACATAAATAGAAAACATAAATAACATCTGCTCCAGAGGGGATTCCTGTGTTTTCATGCCAAGACATGTCACATGAGCTCTGATTCACAACAGGTTTTCTCAGTAGAAGGAGATGTGTTCATGTCTGTACTATGCCGATGAGTTTTGGTGTTTGCATGTTTCTTTTGCATCTGTGATAAAAGTGGTTGCTAGTGAGGTGTGCATCCATCACATAGGCACACAGGAGTGTTGGTGAGATGCCATGTAGTTTTATTCACTCAGAGGCTGAGCAGACAGCAGACCGTCGCTGTATGTGTTTACTGTGGCAGGCATAGGTGTAGAAAAAAGAAAATGAGCATATGGTTTGCTTTCCATGCAATATGGGTTGACCATCAGCAATCTCTCTAAGCCAGAAACTGAGTCATTTCGGGAGCCTGAATCCACAGTGTGATGTCACCATGTCCACACCCAATCAGGATTAAACTACAGAGCAAAGACCATCCATCTTTAGCACCTAAAAACATACCATAAACACTCAACTACTGGTAGAATTCTACCTTTGGCTCAAAACCAACATCTTGCTATTAGGCCTTTCCATAAAAAACCATGCATTCTTGATGAATCCTGCTGAATGAATAAATTAATGAATTAATTTTTGTTTCCGCTCATTTTCAACACCGATCCCTCATGGGATTATTCAGACACATTAACTAACAACTAAACAAACATTCTGGCATTCTGGTTAACCCGCCGCCATCCAACAGGACACCCATAAACAGACGAACATAAATCTTACACAAATAACATTACAAAAGATATCCCACAACAGAAATACAAGAAATACATAAACATACCAACACAGCCCCCTTAAACACGAGGCACGTTCACACTATCCACGATACATTTGACCCAGTCCATAAACAGTCTACAATCCATTTATCTGTCATATGTTACTCTGCTCCTCCTATCCCATGATTTAAAAAGAGATTCAGAAAAGTGTTGAGACACCTTTTTTTTCTTAGAATTTAGACCATCCAATTTCCTTGTTCTTAAATCTAAATGTGAAGTTCATTTCGAAAGTACATTCCAGTACTGTTTGTTTTTTTAATAAAAAAATTGTTTGAATTCAGCTTTATTTATATGGCAGCAAATCATAACAGACGTTATCTCAGGACACTCATATACAGCAGGTCTAAACTGTACTCTTTGACAGAGAACCAACAGTTCCCACCATGAGCAAGCACTTGGCGACAGCTGCAAGGACACACTTCCTTTAAAGAGGCAGAAACCTCGAGCAGACCCTGGCTCTAGGTCTGTGGTTGTCTGCCTCAACAGATCTGTCACTTTTTTATTTATCAAGACTTGCAATTATACTCCATCGATGTAGCATACTCCACTGAGCATAGCGCTTGTATAACATTGTTGGACTCACTATGGATACTTTAAAAAAAGGACTGATTCAGTAGAACCAGAAATATCATCCTTTTTATTCCACGTTTTCTTGTTCCTCGTCAAAACCAGGTGCCTACATTACCCACAATGCAACTTGATGAGTTGTCAAGATTCTGGTGTGTTATGCTAGTAGTAGCTAACATAGCCTCGAGCCACTAGCTTCAAGCAGAGATGAGGAGCATGCTACAGAGGTCGAGTAATCTCACTTCTCTCTAACTACTCCTACATAGATTTTTACATTTCAAACTTAAGATCGAATAATTTCCACACAAAAGGCTTTATACTACTTGTGTCTCACATATGCAGTAGTACTCCTGCAGACCTGTAAACAGAGTTAAATCTGTGCAGTTCCTTAGGCCCATAAAGACACTGGATAGCACAGGATACCCTTAGAGTCTAGATACTGGTGGTGGTGGAGTAAAGCCAGCAGGTGTTTGATTGAAGCTCTCAGCTGAATCTTCAGGAACATCCTGGAGGAAATGGTGGCAACGGAGACTGGTTTGTGTACAATAGTAGGTCTAGACAAAATGTTCTATTAAAAGAGCTGTTTCAAGGACTGATAATACTTGAATTCTTTTAATTGAGGTAAATAGCAGGACAATTTGGCAGTCAGTTTTTAAAACTGGGACATTGTAGTGTTTTTAAAGATATTTGTCTGGATGCCAACCTTGAAACAGGGACAGACCTGGACATTTCTCACTGTACCCAACTCTA
>NW_023340095.1:1904104-1919365 GCF_004916995.1 Morone saxatilis | reverse complement strand
GCTGCTGTCAATCAAACACAGACACCAACACGCCTTTGCAAGAAAAAGGAACATTTCATCTGAAGACCTTTTTTTCTTTCTTTCTTCTTTTTCTAATCAAAAAACTACAAGCAATGTATTTCTGACTTTTAAAACATAATTTTAGTTGCACAAATGAAAAATTGGTTTTACTTTTTATAACTTGTACATACACCTGTGCGTGGGTCTACCATTGCACACATGCCTGGGTTTTGTTTTTCCAGTCAGACGGCTGTGAGACAGTTGGAGACGTCAACTATTAAGGTAATAAACCATAATTTCACCATCTGTCTCCCAATCCAATATTGGATCTACTTTAGCTCTCTTATTATATTATATTATTTTCTAACCAGAGGTTGCTTGGATGAAGAGTGGAGGACAGTGCAGCACGTGGCTGCCATGGAAACACAGTGCCACTGGCCATTCGGTCTCCAGATGTCTTTGAAATGGTCTGTGTGCATCCGCTTCAAACAGCACATCACACAGTGAGCCCTCTGAAGTATCCCTGGTCTTACCTCATCCTTTCATCTCTGGCTAAATAAGACTTTCCTTTTACCCAACTGGAGGGGGGGAAGAGGAGGAAAATAATAATCAGGTGTTGGACATTCGTATCATTACAATTGCAAAAGAAACTCTTTGCAATGGGGTTCAGTTGGAAATCAATATAATGATCTTTTTCTTTGATTGCTTCATGGATTACCCTCTGACAGTTTGAGGCATCGCTCAAAGCTGAAGGTAAAAGTAAAAGTCCATGTCCTAATAAATCACAGGTTTTAATTGCTAAATATTCAAAGTGGGCTATTTCACAGTCAGAGGCCTACAGGGCCGAGATAGCAGAGGGCAGCCCATCCAGAATGAGCGGATAAATTGAAAAGCACATTACAACCACACCGCCTCATTTGACTTTCAGCTTTGTCCATGGCTCACAGGTTATGGTAATGGTTATGGACGCCTGGGCTCAGTGAGCTGCTTTGCATTTATAATGTCGGCCAAATACAGTCAGCATTCAGGGCACTCGAAAAAAGGCGGCTAGTTATTTCCCCTTCCTGTTAATGGTGTGAACGTGTTGCTTCTCAGGCAGGGCTCAGCGTCGACGCAGCGTTTCGTCGGCTGAATGTCACTCGTCATTATTTTGGGGCCTTTACAGAAGCTCTCAGGCTGCTTTCCCACCTGTGCTTGATGCAAAGGCTGTTAAATTCAAAACCACAGCTAGGAACAGTTCAGGCTGCCTTATTATCAGATGCCAGCTGGCTCCATGGAGTGCCCACTTCACCTCGTAACACAGGCCTCATTCAGGTACAAATGTCCTGTAATGTGCCCCCCTCCTCACACACACATACTTCCACACCATCTGCTCTCAATTATGCTGATTTGTATCTTTTTAACAAGGAAGTGTAACCGGTAGTTTGACTCACGTCACATGCATGGATAACAAGAGCAGAGGAAATGAGGTGTGTGTGTGTGCGACCCTGTGAGTGCGTTAGTGTGTGAAGAACAGGGAAGACAGGAGGAAGTACTTCCAAAGGAAACTTTTGAAGAAATGCCACTTGCTTAGATAAGAGATCTGTCCCCAGTGGACTCCGTTGTAAGGTCAATATGGAAGTCAGGGAAGTAGAGATGTGACTCATTAAGTGATAAATCTGAAAAATGGTAGAAGCTGACTCAGTGTGGGACGTTTCTATATATAAATCAGTGCACAGATGGCCTGTGTTGTGAAAAGTTCCTCTGGACTCATGAAACAGCCAATTACACTGCATTTACCAGGCAGAGCAATTCATCATTTTACAAAAACTGTGCTTTAAATTTCCTACAGTAGAAATGAATATCACATTTTAATTCAAAGTGTTAGAAACCAATTCAGGCCATAATTGCTGTTTTCTTGCACCTATAACTCGGTAATGCACTACACTTGCCTTCTCGTGCCAAGAAAAGGCTGAATCCCACACTGACATCAACTAAAGATGAGGAGAGAAAGTTCAACAAACAAGGTTAAAATGTTCTAATCTATTTTTGAAACATCTCTGAGGAGGTTGAAGGAAAGCCGTGAATCAATAAAACTGCTTAGGTAGTCAACCAGTGATTAAAACAGCCCATTCTTAGGCCAAAGTGAGGACACCCTGTCAGTGTCACGTTTTGGCTCGCCTACACTAGATGTGAGAAGTACACGTGTGTACGGAAATGCAGTACTAGTAATGTAATATATAAAGAGCAACACAGTCGGTGTCTGCGGGAGGTGTTGTACATTGATTACGTTGTGTATGGAGATGATGAACATGAACTAAAGAGTCAAATTCAAAATTGCTTCTTTACTGGACAACACTACATTTATGGCAACGAGGATGAAGGAAAATAATTGCAGTTGAAGTATAACAAGCATAACAGTTTCAGCTGTGGGGAAAATAAACCTTTTAAGTTAAGCTAACATAGAAAAACCACAAGTCTTTAGCATCTGGACCATGGCAGCCCAGCTATCCCTGCCTGCTCCACTGAACCTTGAGTTTTGGACAAGAAAGATGCTCAGAGCACTCCAGCAGAGGGTCCACGGGAAGCTGTATCTGTTCCAGACAAGCTAAGTGTTACCAGAAGTTTCAGAGTTATCAAGAAGCCAGCCAGATACAGAGACAATTAATCCAGTTAATTCTTCAGCTTTAAAGGAAAAAAAATGTTCTTTAGTGAAGATTGGTTTAAGAATAGGACATTTAGTTTAAAAGAAATGTTCAAAATGTTTATGTTTGAAATATGTTCAAGTATAGTGTGGTATATTTGATTACATCCTGATAACGGGATTATGAGTTAGAGAGAGGGGGACAGATGCAGAGAAGGGTGTACTGAGTGTTTATGGAGATAATGAATGTGAATAATGAAGCCAGTTAAACTCACTATAGTACTGGTGGATAGATGGCTCCAACAAACACTGGACTTTAACCGACTTTAACGCGGTTTGTGTCCCCCTGAAACCAAAAGTCAGTGTTGACTTGTCAGGAACAAACTCTTCCTTTTTTTTATGGCTTTATTTGACAGAGATAGCTGGAGAGAGACAGTAAAGGCTGCAGAGAGAGAGGTTACGTCATGCAGCAAAGGGCCGCAGGTCGGACTCAAACCCGGGCCGCTGAATATATGGGTTGCCAGCTCTACTGACTGAGCTAACCGGGCACCCGGGACAAACTTTTCCTAAACGTAACCCAGTAGTTTTGTTTTGCACCCACAGCAAGCTTTATTGTGAAAGTGTAACCAGAAGTTGCATATTTATTATTACTAGACGGTATAAGCATTGAGCGTTGAAAACATGACACTGCCACACCTAGGTGAGCCAAAATGTGACATTGGCCCGGTGGACCAGCGTGGGTATTACACGCTTTGGTCTGCTACTGGGTTGGATAAAAATAATGCATGCAATTAAAAGTACATTTGAAGCTCTTTTGTTGTTTGTTTTTTACTGACAGTACAAGGCCGACCTCACAGATAAAGGAGACTGCATACTTTAATAACTCACTGCATTAATTCACTAATTGTTCACAAGCTCTGTGTGCAGCTGGGCATATGCTTGAAGTTCACCCTTAAAAGCACCATCAATGGTTAAATAAAGACTTTCCTTCATAAAGCACACTGTAGATGTCCACACAAGCTCATGGTCTATTTGAATGTGCTTGCCTTTGATGCTTACTTTCTGTTAGCTTTGGTCTAATTGAATTTACTTGTTAACAAGTGTGCCTATATATCCCAGCCATTAAAATGCTGCTGCAATAGGATTAAGTAAATATGTGAACAAGAGCACATTAAGAGCACACACTAATAGATAGAGAGAATTCCAAGCTTTCATATAGCTGGGTATACATGCACTCCTAATGAATTTTGATAAAGGCTATTACAGAATGGGGCTCTCCCAGCATATGCATTAGGAAGATGTTGGGGTGAGGATATCATATCTGGAGCAGTCTGTGAAAGCCATTATTATAATCACATATAATCATCATTAACAGTGTAGTGATTGTGATCACAGGATATAAACAATGTCTAATAATGAGCCTTTAATTCCAAGCTACAGTATGCATCTCTGTGCTTTATCACAATTGTAATTATTTTTTAAATTAATAATTCTCACCCTCTCCGTGTCCCTCATCTGCTGTTGACCTTGAGATGTCAACATCCATAAAGCATCCAGACGTGCTGGAAAAGCAGATGATGCAATCACAGGAAATCTACAATTTAAAAAAAGCAATGCTAATAAAGTCTGTGTATTTGAAAAGGCTTTCTATTGTATGATTGCCAGTGTTGCCTGGTGTGCACTTTTTTAACTGCAAGATAATTAATTGATGACATATTTCAGAAGTCCAAAACAAAAAGATTCTACATTAATTTGTGTAGCGATATCAGAGACCCCCTGCACAGTTTATTCAAAAGATGTATTTGTATTATTAACTCCTGTCTCAGCTGAATGCAAACCAGTGCTCTGTGACAGTGGAGGTTAAATGTGAATGATGCAACACAGCCATTAAGCTATGATAGCTTCCTCCATTCCGGAGCCTTTGGCCATCCATTGCCTCGGAGGTCAGCTCCGTCAAGACTGCTCGCTATTAGTCTGCAGCACAAATTCGTAGGTCAACAAAGTTGAACTTGGCGGGACATGGATTTACATTGGCTGAATCCACTGATCATGGTGAATTCCTTGGAATGAATGCTGGTGTGACCAGGCCTCTAGAGCATACCCCCACAGCCCAGTCCGATTAACTCACACACAGTATTTAAACTCCTTAGCTCACTTGTTATATAGCTTAATTGCAATAACTACTACATGAATTGATTCAATTTTAATCAAATCAATAATTGAGTTTTTTCACATTAGTTGCAGTACTTTACAATCTCTCCATGTACCCCCTGGCAACAGCAGAAGTACCCCCTGGAGTTCAAGTACCCCAGATTGGGAACCATTGCTCTAGAGGCCCTATGTAAATAACACAAGGACAACGAGCAGTGAAAAGGTTGGTCTTGTGTGAACAAACTGTGTTAGATCAACGACAACATCAGGTGCATTTGAAGACATTAAGGCCAAAGAAACTTGTTGTATGGTTGCCACAACCACATGCCTTTATTCTTTCTTTTTTATATGCAAAGTCGCTGCAGAAAGGACTCTTTCTTCGTACATGGGGCACCAGCTCTACCAGGTGAGCTACCAGGGTACTCCTTAACCTCTTTTTTAGGTTTACTATACCTGTTATAATAGTGGTTAATCTGACCAGTGCAAGAACTGACCACTGACAGTGATTGCCTTATGCTTTCTGAGAGGTTTTTGTGTGAAATGACACACATCGCATTTGAACAAAATATTGTATTCTTGAAAAGTCAAACACGTTTTGTAGAGTGGATTGGGTCATTCTTCTCAATATTTAAAAGGCCTACAAAGGCGAAGTCTACATCGGGATGACAGATTGATCACTGTGGAGCTGCCGGCTCTAGCTTAGCTTACTGCATATGCTAATGTCATTTGCAGTGGACTCTGGCCTTCACACACCTCTCCTCTCATTATAGCTTATCAGCTGAAGGTAAATGTGTGCCTGATGTGGCTGATTGATTGGAACATTTGCATCTTGCACTCCAGGATAGCACGTTTGCATTTGCGCCTTCAATTCTCTTTACAGATGCTGATAGCCTGCTGGGACTGTTTTACCCCCCGACAACCACGCACACACACATGCACACACACATAAACACACTGATTCCAACAGAAAAAGAAATAGCAATTATAATTTTACTATTTGCCCAGCCCCCCTCCTTTTCCTTCCTTTAGCGAGCGGCGGGATTGTTATCCATCCATCATCCATCTATCTAATCGTGCTTGAGTGTTTCTGAGAGCGCTGTCACAATCTTGGTCTCTGTGGGATGTCATTTGTGCATCAATAACACAAACGTCAATGGCACTGTTGACGATCATTCAGCCATAAAGTGAGCAGACTAGACAAGAGTCGGTCTGGTTGATTCTTTAGAGACGACTAAATCAGGCTATCTTTACAGAATCAACCAAAGTTTAAATACTTTTAAAAAGAATGTTCAGTGCTTCTTCTTGGTTGTTACGTGTTTCGTTTATTACAGTGTACTGATATCTATAACCTCTTACAAGCTTTTTCACAGCTTTTAACAGAATGTCATGGTGTTTCTCTACAAATGGACCTCGCTCAGTTGTTATGTATAGGTTAGGGTTAGGGTTTTAGTATGTAATGTAATTTACATTAGAAGCCGTCATTTTTTAGGGATTCATGTGGACTTTCACTTTTTGTGGAGGCAATTTCACTATTCATCATGTGATTGGGACGGGACAGGGAAAAAGGAGGGATAGGAATCATGATAACAATAGGTCAGTTTTTATATATAAATATGCAGTTCAGTGCTACATCGGTTAGCTTGCCAACCCCTGGCAGTAAGTCAAATAGTCTGTAATTCATAGTTCACCCATTGTACAGAATTTGATTATTCTCCAACTCCATCCTCTATTGATCATCCCGTATTTGAGCCACCATGAAACTGCTTAGCTCCAAGGCTGATCGTTCCCTAGGAGCTGACAGCAGCACACTGGCCAGACCATGAGAGGCAACTCCAGAGTTGCTGGAGAGTCACTAATCTTTTCTATTAAAGCAGAGATATGTACTTGCGTAGGATGTGAACAAACAGATGCAGGATATGTGAGGCAGCCATCTAGCATACTTAAAGACAAGTATCTCCAGCATTACAGTATAGACACACAGAATCCAGCGTGGACACATCTGGATGCACTGGACCACTGAACGCTGTGGATGGTGGGTGGATTGCTAAACAGTACACAAAAATATGTTACTGAAAACATGTTTAGTAAGAAATAGGCAGTGCAGCAACAGAATCTTGATTCGTATTTCATCAGCATTGCCTAGTTCTGCTGTTTGATCTGAGTTTTGTGAGGCTGTTGCTTTGCACTGCACAAACTTCATTTGCATTTAGTTGAAGCTGAGTCGTGTTTATGCAAATTCAGATACGGTGAACAGTCAGTCAACTCGTCACGGTGTAACCATCATGCACCGTGCGGCCGGAGCTTCTGTCCTCCATGGAAAATCTGTCGACTTGACATCATTCAACTGATCCAGTGTGTTTGAGACTCAATACAAGTGTTGCATCTAATGGTACAAAGTATTTTGTTTTTGCTTCCTTGGATCCCAAAGAGGAGGTTTTGTTGAGATAAAGACCCGTTCATTGTTAGTTGAACTGTTGTGTTTCTTGTTGAAGTGTAGCCTGCAGTAGTAGGCGTATAGTTAACTCAAATCAAAATCACTGAATTGCCCTCCCCATTCCTCCTGAGGGTGACACACTCTAGTGTCACCCTCTAATACACAATGACAGGTGGTCGTATAAAATGGAGTGAGCATAACCTCTTTGTCTGTTCAAGGATAAGTGCAGGGGCTGGAAGTATATGCGCACACACAACATCCCACAAAGGAATTAGTATTCACTATATTGACCCAAATACAACAAATTATTCAATTACTTACACATTAGTTGGGTATATATTTTCTTCTCTGGAAATTACATTTGACATTGAGTGTTGCATCACGGGTTGTTTGTAGCTTTAATATTCTTGGCTAGAACATGTATTAAAGGTTGTTTATAGTCTTTCAGAGTAAGTCAGCACTAAAAGTGTGAGACGTTAGCTCAAGTGTAACCTACAGAGCTTTGCTGGATTGTGTTTTGGGGGAAATACTTACAAGTTAAAAATGAGGTGAAAGGGTTCCCCTGTACTTTACTACAGAAAGTGACCTGGTCCCGGTTCAAGCAGCCAAGAATCCCCCCCCCCCCCAAAAGCATACCCCCCCCCCCCCAAAGATACAGAACGTCACAATGAGTATAAGCAAAAAAGACAAACTGAAAAATGCTACCTGTCAGGCAAAATCATTCAGATTGTCTCCAAGAGGCTGACAGCAGTGTGAGTATGTTACTGAGAGACAAACTACACAAATGTGGGATTTATACTTGAGTGTTTCATGCTTCAAAAGGCTTCAAGCTGAGTACTATCTATCCTTAGACTAAGAGTATCCCCCAACACGGCTTGTCTAGAGGTGTTTCATATCTTCCAAAAGGTGTTGGATGAAGTGGTGTTTGAATTGTTGTATGAATTCTATATACAGCAGCATGTCACACCATCTTACCAATGCTAAATTAGCTGATTGAAACACTACAATAATTTCATAGTTGTTTTTAACTAAATTCATAATTCATTTAGTTCAATATCACATACTACATTAATTATTATTAATAATTTGAATTACTTGATTAAATGGGAGTTTAAATAGAGTTAGGAGTAGGAGAGTAAGGTTGAAAGCTGCAAAAAGGTTTCACACAAACTGACTAACTATTCAACGATGAACTTGCATGCTTCAAACTATATGTCACAGCTGTTTTTACATGGAGGCTAAAAGAGGAATTGAATGTAAATCAACTGCGGTTTCGTGGCCCAGATTGTCACTGACAAAGATGAAAATGTGACATGTTACTGCATGTGCTGTGGCATGAAGACGATGCTGGCATCTTATACCCCTGAGGGGCTGGGATAATAAAGACATTACCACAGAATAAATGTGGTGCTTATAGCGTGTCTGTGTGTGTGTGTGTGTGTGTGTGCGGAGGAATTTTCCTGGCACTGATGAAATTTAAAACGATGCATGGGAACATGCTCACCTTGTTATTAATGGCACATGCAGGCTTGATGAAAAGTGTGTACCTTGTATATGCATGGATGATTAAGTGATGAAACACCACATGAGATCTTTAAGTGTGTCAAAGATATAACATTAAACACAACCATAGGAACACAAGTAGCGAGTAAACAGTAATTGTCTAGTTTCATGCTCTTAAATGTACCTGAATAATGTCCCTCGTATTCCCCATTTAAATCTGTAATATGTTTTTCTTACAGTTATACAAGAGTTTTACAAGAGCAAACTAGTATTTTACTCATTCCAAGCATTATTGAAAGCAGGTCACTAACACTATGCGTACCAGATATTTTCCTTTAATTCACAGCTTGCAGTGCATGTTATTAAGTATATGGCTGATGACCTGCAGGAGGAGCCTTTGTATTGACTGTAGAGGTGTGTTCCACGTGCTGGTTGGTCCATGGAGGCCCTCCCTCATCCTGGCTGCCAACGAGGACTCATGTTAAATATGAAGCGAGGGCTTAGCTTACCTTAGCATTTAGCTTACTTAGTACCTCTAAAGCTCACTAATTAACATGTATATCTCATTTGTTTCATCTGTATAATAATCAAACCGTTTCTGTTTCTACTTGAGTAGACATTAGAACAAAGGTCGCTAGCTGGAATTAAACTGGCGATATATGTGAGCACTCTGATTTTGCACTTTTACACTGTCAAGTTAGCAACGAGGACACTGCCCATGGCTACAATGGCCCATTGTTCCAAAACTTCAATAGTCCGACAGCTCGTTATTCCAAAAACGATATCCCACTGCTCCGAAGGCCTGACTGTCTCTGCAGTTTTGGACATGTAGAAACAGCACAAAGTTGCGTTGTCATGGCAACAATAATAAATGGTGGTTAACGTGGTGAAACGGTTTGAGTTTGGAGAGGTTTAGGAAAAGATCATGGTTTGGGTTTAAATAACACTGGAATGACTGCACAAGGTACGGTGGTATTGTATACGGACAGTTTATTTTATATGATATGATACAATATGATATACAGATCCATAACCTTGTACACCATTGGAACTTTCTGGATAAAGGATCTTTTTGACAAAACATCTGGGTTAGGGTTTAGCAGCTACTACTATAACACACTGGAGTCTCTGACTGAAGTGTTGGCGGTCTAGTTGCATTGTGGGTAATGTAGATGCCAGGTTTTGACAAGGAAGAAGAATGTGTGGAATAAAGACAAAATCTTTGGTTCTGCTGCATCGATTTTGTTGATTGAGTCCGACATAGGAGTGCAATGCTGGAGGTATCGATGGAGTTCTGTCTAAAGTTGGGAAAGATTGTGGGCCAGCTTAAATATTTAAAAAGTGGAAACTTATTTGAAACATGATACCCATGATTTTCCTGTAACCTTGCAGTGCTGCAATACTCCAACCACCTCCCCAAGAAGGTAGCGCTTTCTTCACTGGAAAAATGTTGACCCTGAATATCATCCATTGAAAGTTTATGTTTCAAATAAAAATGAGCTGAGCAAAGTTTGGAAGTTGAATCAGCAGTATGCAGCCATACGCCTCAGTTATTTTAAGGGTGTTCAACTTTGCTCCAAAGTGGACCCATGATTGTTCAGCAAATGTTTCTTCTATCTCTGATGTAATTGACATAACCTGTGAACCTGTAACTATTTCTCTTCATTGCTCGTCTAAAGTTAAGTGTGTACTCTTGTGTATATCAGGATCCTGGTGGAATGATGAATCAACTTTTTCCAGTGAGCTGACTGGACTGTAGTTCACATGTTCTGCTGTTTTGGAGCCACGCAGTATAGATTACCAGTATGACTGGAACTGGTGTGATTGCTCCAGCTTTGTGATGATAAGTTAAACCCAAGGACAGTTGCCTAATCTGACTTCATGATTCAGGCCAGAGATGGGCCAGAAAACTGATGGTTTTGTGCAGACAGGGTGTTAAAAGGCAACTTTATGCTTTAATTTGAAGACTTATGTCCAGGTTCCCCAAGGCTGGAGCATAATGAATAGAATTAAAATGAATGGTCTGAACATCGCTTGGCTGCTCAGTATGCTGTTATATTAATGACCTTTCTGTAGACCAGGTGTAATGCAGAAGTTCAATTATCAAAAGAATGTTGGCTCTATGGATCCACATCACACCGTTGGTTACTAATGATAATACTCATCTAGAAACTGAAACATATTCTATTCCTGCACTCAGCAGAAGCTAAATTCCTCTAGAAGTGAATGTAATATCAGTTGTTACTGTAATGTCTGAATTGCTTTTCAGACATCAGGAAAGAAAAGATTGCCTTTTTGGCAACCCCTGCTGAGATCAGAAGTGATACTGCAGACAGAAGCTGTGTACAAAGAGCGGGGGTGGGAAAAGCAACAAAAAGAACCAACTCTTCCATCACCTAAACATCTCTGCAGCCTCACTTCCACCATCACCACCACTCCCCCTCCATACCAGCAGGAAATACAGAACAGAGAAGCAATTTCAAATGTAATTCTGCAACAACACCAATAAACCTCAACTTTATTCCCCAGAGACACAACCGTGTGCGTCCTGCGGGCAGAAGAGGACTGTGTGGTTGTATTACTTGTTGTGTTGACTTTGCACTGCACGATATAAACCTTTTTTTGTGTTTTTCTGCTGCTTTTAGTGACCCTTTTCAGATGTCTTTTTTTTTACATTCCAGTTGGTTAAACTCCTAATAAGTCATTTTCTTACATTTATAACTTTGATTCTTGCTTATGTAGTCATGATACATGCAGTAAATGAGGCCGTTAAGAGATCTGACTTGCGGCACACTGGGTATGTGGACAGAAAATGAAAGTAGTCAGGGTACAGTCCAGCAGTAGTGTTGATTCAGGAAGCTAATGTGATTGAAAGAAGCTGTATTTCACAGCCACCGTAGTTTTTCCTTTGTGCTTAAAAGGAGATGGAGGGTGAAGCAAGGGAGTTGCAATCTGCAACTGCACCCTGGACCTTTGAGTGACTTGACAAAGCCTAATTTAACAGTAGCTGAGCACGTCTCTATCAGTTTCTCCTCGAAAAACACCACAAGACTGGTGTACTTCCAAAAAAAGCCTGGCTTTCTAATCTAGTAAAACATTTATAAGTCCTGGAAAGTCCTCTGTACGCACTGTGTGTGATTCGACTGGGGTTGTATTTGTAGATTTCTATGCAAACACGCTGCTTTGAGCTTCACTGGAATTGCAGTGACTCACCTTGAGATAGAGAAAGAAGGTGTCAGAGGTGCTTCTGTACAACCTAATTCTCTGTGTAAACAGCAGATAAACAGCCGAAAGGGATGCTCACTGTAAAGACTGAGACTGATTGTAACCACTTTAAAGCTCTCTGTCTCTCGTTCTCTCTCTCTGCCTTTATCCTTTTGTCTTCTCTCTGTCAGCCTGTCTGTCTTTCATCCTCTCTGTCTCGCTCTCTGACAGCGGTATCATTGTTTCAATCCCCTGACAGTGACTGATATCGGAGAAGGTGTAAATGTTAAACAGATGTACCTCTTGACCTTTTTCTTCTTTTGTACAACTAGTGTCTATTTGTTTTTCTGGGATAGATATTGATGTTTTGACAGTTTTGAGGTTGTGAAAAATTCATTGTTGGCTTCTGTTAGCATACAGAAATGTGGCGAGGATAGATTATCACAGCGTCTACGAATCCTGTGATTACCTTCAAAAGAAATGTCTGCAGTTTACAGGCAGATACAATGCAAGTAAGCACCTGAACAGAAAAGAAGCCATTTAGTTGTCGAGTCATAAATAGAGAATATTTATGATGCCTTTTCTTGTGTGTCAGGGAAAAAGATGCTGCTTTGCTGACAGACAGAATGGAATTATTAAATGCAACCTGAGCTCAGGAGGCCTTTGGCTGAACAGCAAAACATTTATCACAAACAGTAATCGTTGGACACGTATCATTTACAATAAAATAAATTGGGCCTTCACTCCACTTTTGGCAAGGCTCAGTTTAGATTTGGTTTAGCGGTTATGGAACCTAAATCGCTTATGACAGCAGAAGTGCCACTGTTGGCGTGTTTCTCTACATTCAGAGGAGGAGCTGACACAGAGACATAATTTTGAGTGCTTGTGTGCGCACGTATGTGCTCACGTTTAAGTGCATGCATATACATGAGTCGGCATGTCTGTGTGTCTATTAAAAGTCCATTGTCTTTGCAGATGCTGTAACTCAGTGTGGCGTTTGATAAATAAGAGCGCTGGCTGCTTTTTTCTGTTCCGTTCTTTTATCAGTCATGGACCATCAATAGCAGATCTGAAGTCCCTCCGCAGTGAGACGCCCATTCTGTCTCCCTGACCCTCTGAAAAGCCTGCTGTGAGAGCCAGTGTGGCTCCCTGGGATGATGAATATGAACTTTCTGACAACTTAGCTGTCTTTGTGCACTTTGTGCCTTTCACACAGATACAGACACGTTTTTAAAGGCCCTGAGAACTTGGTCTAAAAACTTTGCACTGCACTTCTACAACAGTGGCAGTCTCATGATTGACAGTTTCTTTTTTTAAAGATAAAAATCAAACAAGCAAAATCAGAGATATCGCACATCTTATTACACACATTCTTCTCCACAACCCCAGAGATTTGATCACTTGAGGCAATTTATGAGATCTCAAACAGCTCAAACTTTTTACAATTTTTTGTCACATATATCGTACTCCCCAAAACTGGGCACCGCTGGTGTCTGTATTTGACAACCTGAGAATGAGAATAGGCTGTGAAGTGTGTCGGACAAACTACAGTGGCTGTGAAACGCGAAAGGCCCCATGTACAGCCAGTGCTTGGTTTGGTGGTTTAACAACACCCCTTTAAGTATTATTTGTATTCATTTTGAAGCATAAATGTGAGTAGTAAAAAGCTAACATTAGGCTATAAACAAACTACACAATGACTTCAACGTCGTCATCACTGAACTTCCAATTTAAATCACAGAATTAAGAAATATAACTTCAGAAGTTTGAGTTAGAATACTTCGCAAGAGCATGAGTATAAACACAATGAGGCTATAAAGGAAGTAGTAAATAGGTCCGTTGGCGTTTGATTTGTAGTCTCATTTAGCCACTTATTAGCAACTTTTTTAAGAAAGGCAGAAGCTTAAAAATTCATGGATAATGTCATATTTTATGTCATAGAACAAACCGTAATAATCTCTTAATCTTATGCTTTGTTTCAGGCATCCCAAAACCCATTCAAACTACCCACTGATTTAGACGAGGGAACTCATTTCCGGGGTTTAGTGAGCACTCCTATTCAAGCCCAGTATTCATGTTAAATGATGTTCTGACCTGACAGCAGGCTCTGTACTGGGTATCAGGCTGTGGCATCATAAATCTACTGAGCCCTCTGAGAGGCCACCATTCTCAGTCCCTGACCTGATGAACCTTTAAACTGCCTTTGAATCCTACTCTCACACAAGCAAAGAGCATATACTCTTCAGCTTGACCCGACCTTATACCTACCTTCTATCTGCTTGAGCTAACCTACACTGGCTGTCCCCACCAGCAGTTTCATCTGAATGCCACAGCCGCTCAGTAGTCCCGCTGTCATCTCTGTTTATCGAGCTTCACTAGTCTTACAAATAGCCACTTTGCTGTTGTTTTTTCCTTCGGTTTGGTCTATAGAAAGGCGGAGCAGGCAGGTGTCTGTGTCTGTTTACGGCTCACTGTGGGAGTGGCAAATCAGGGTTTTCTTTGTGTTTCACCAGATAAGATTTATTACACAGAACCATGCATGCGCACAGCTTTATAGACTTGACAAAAAGAGTGTGTATCAGAGTCTGGCACGGGTCCAGTTTTGCAAACCTGCACCTGTCCGCACCCACTCAGCACAGTACCGGTACAGACCAGTTACCCCCATTTATCTCCAGATTATGTTAAAAACTATTTTTTATATTTTTTAAATATTTTAATTTCTCCATAAAAGACACATTTTTGTTCTCACCTGCTGCCCGCCCACATTTAGTTATTACTTTTACCCGTAGCTGTGAATTTATAAAAATACATGTTTTTTACCCATTATACTACGTTTTTGTGGCTTACCCGTCCCGTTAGTTGTTTTCCTTCAGGCCCGGTGGATTCCTGCAAATGCCATTAGGAGCACCAGGAGGAGCCAGAGAAACCTGATTTTTACACAGATTATCTGTCTCATCTACTACTGTCAGGATATAGTAAAAGTTTCAGCAAACATGACAAAAAATATTTCTATAAAAATAAAAGCTTTAAAAGTAGCAGACATGTTAGCTTTAAACTGACTCAGCTTTCCAAGATAAATAAACAAAAGGTTTGAAAAAACACGTACGCCACTGACTTAGCATTGCACTAAACATTGTTGGACACATCATGGACAGCTACAAATAAAAGGATCAAACTCGCTGATCCAGATATATCGTCTTGTGCACTATCTGCTCAGCAGCAAACAGACAGACGCGGTTGGAGACTAGCCGGTGAACACAGTGGAGCATTTAGCAGCTGAAGAGCCAGATATTTCACTCAGGAGCCGGTGGAGACCAAAGATAGAACTAAAATAGAGTGACTCACA
>NW_023340095.1:1903683-1904004 GCF_004916995.1 Morone saxatilis | reverse complement strand
ATTCATCAGGTGGACATAAACATGTTGATAATGTTGCTGGTCTGAGTCAAAAAGTCTAGGGTCATTTCATTTCATTCCCAGTGCGCCCCTGCTGCAGAGACAAGCAGCTGAACTGAGTTCCCCTCACAGGGTCTCAGGGCTCACCTTCACAGACACCGTATGCAGCTCGGACGTCCGGAGGGAGCTCGGAGTTGACCCCCTTGCTCATTTGCATCGAGAGGAGCCGGTTAAAGTGCTTTGGGCATTACCCCCCTGTTTGCCTCACTTTAAAGGTATTCCAGGTACGTCCAACTGGGAGGAGACCTCAGGGCAGACCCAGAA
>NW_023340095.1:1903319-1903534 GCF_004916995.1 Morone saxatilis | reverse complement strand
AAATAAATAAACAAACAAACAAATCCATCTTCCCCCTGATTATACAACCCCCCTTCCACTTCTTGTTTCTGTTTACACCCTCAACCTTCGAGTAGCACATCCAGAGGTGTAAATAAAATACCTTGCCCTCCTACCCAGCACAAAAGCTTTCAAAGCATCAGACTTGATGGATTGGTGAGATTGAGGGAATCTTATGTGACACACACACACACACA
>NW_023340095.1:1903050-1903251 GCF_004916995.1 Morone saxatilis | reverse complement strand
ACACACACACACACACGTAGACGCTCAGAATCAGGCCTGAAAATCTGAGTCGTCTGTGCGAGTGTTGCTCTCTGCTCTCAAGGTCACAGCGTGTGTGTATCAGTGACAGAATCAGGAATTCTCCGCCTCTCTCCTGACTGATTCAGGCCTTGGGGATATTTCTTCCACCACAAGAGTACAGGGGTTGTGTGTGTGTGTGTG
>NW_023340095.1:1902550-1902897 GCF_004916995.1 Morone saxatilis | reverse complement strand
CTGCACACTCACACACACTCACGTCAATCCACAGAGCATAGACTATTCTCCTTGATACCGTGATGCAATAATACAACAGGACACCTCTGCAGCAGCACGGCCTCACGGTGAGCAGTAAGCTGAGGTATTAATCTCTCTCCAAGTCTCTCAGTTTCNNTGTGTGTGTGTGTGTGCGTTAACATGCCTAAGTTTGTGCTGACATGTGCAAGGATGCCCTCGAGCACATGAGTACGAATCCATATAGAGATTAGGCGACGTTCATTTGCACACTTGGGGATTCTGTTTGAACCTGGCGCACATTTGCAGGCGAGGAACACACTCTCACACACACCTGCACACTCACACAC
>NW_023340095.1:1902191-1902441 GCF_004916995.1 Morone saxatilis | reverse complement strand
CCTCCTCGCCTCTCTCGCTACCCACTTTCTGTCTTTGTCTCTCGTTCCCTTTCCCGCCCCGGCCTCTCTCCCTCTCCCTTATGTCTCCTCCAGCGGTATCAGCTTGGAATTATTTTGACCAGGACGTCATCGTTGACAAATACCCCTCCGTCCCACAGGGGCCGAATCCTCACCATCCCTCTTCCCACAGAGGTGCCCTTCATTTAAGCGGGAGAATTTAGCATCTCATGCTCTCTGTACACACACACAC
>NW_023340095.1:1879809-1902168 GCF_004916995.1 Morone saxatilis | reverse complement strand
ACACACACACACACACACGGCCATGAAATTCAACATTCAAACCGCAGTGACAGACTCACAGTAAGAGTTGAGTTATTACATGTTTCAGACCTTTGTCTCCTTGTCAGCTGGAATGATTCATGCCTCTGGGTGCCCGTGTTCGCTGGCTGGGCTTTTTTTTCTCCCCCTCCCTCAGTTTGTCTCTTTCCCACTGTTAAATGCTTATTCATGAATGTACACACAGATATACACTCTGAACTGCCACATCTCCACCTTTTGAGAATCACTGCTGTAAATCACTGCCTTGAAAGTGAACTGAAGGACTGGTGAATAGAGAGGTCAGAGTTCAACAGTTGTAATGCACTGAAGGTAATGGATTAGAGTTAAACACAGGACAAAAAGCAGCTGAATCATAAATTGTCAGGTTGGCCTGAGTTCATATATTTAACTGCATTTTATTATTACTGTCTTTGCATGTTTTCTTCGTCATTACAGAAAAAAAGAGTCTACAGCCTCGCTAGCAGCTCTGTGAGGCTGAAACACTCACTGTAAAGTAAAACTAATTATAAGATGGATAAAATTCAAGATCAACAGTTTTTTAAAGTAACAATTGTAATAATGGCTGGCTAAAGTGCACACAACATGCCCTAAATGGCAACATTAACAGCAAGTAATGCTTACCCAACACCCAACACAGTGGCATATACAGAAGCACGAGGTACCTTTTAGTGTCTGTATGACTGACTAACACGTGGTTAATATGAAACTGTCGCAGCGTGGTTGGGTTTATGATCTGTTATGTGACGTTGCCATTAGGGTGCATCCACATAGGATGCCTGAGCAGTGTGGGCTGGCTGCCTCGCTGCACTGCTGAAGCCCGCCTGGGGTGACCACACAGAGCGTTTCTGCTGTCTTTCTATACTGAGTTTGATAAATACAATAGAGTAAAAGTTAACAAGTAATTTCAAACAGATTCAGGAGTTGTTTAGTTTGAAAAATATGTTTATATTGTTTTCCATGTTTGTGACATATAGTACAGATACAGACATTGAAACTGTAGTAAAGGTGTATATGTCGCTGGTATAATGTCAATACGACTATGGGTGGCGGGGAGACTTTAAGGGGTGGGGGAAATACATGCTGATTCAAGACGAACATGTTTTTTCCTTTTGATTGTTCTTCGTGGGTTTTAGGTTTTTAATCTGTTATTTCATATTCTTGTCGAGTCTTTTTCTGTCTCTGTTTTTACATTTGTACACATATTTTTAGATTTCTATATAGTTTCTTTTATTGCCGTTTATTACCATTATGTTCCCTTTTTTACGGATGTGCTGTGTACTTTAATATGTACAGCACTTTGATCAACTCTGGTTGTTTTGATATGTGCTATGTAAATATAATATGTGTGGATTAGTATCGCGTTGAATGGAAATATCTACAGGTGGCGTTAGAATCAATTTCACTGAACTTAAGCCAATCACTAAAATGTGGCCATAAAAGATCATTCAAATAATTTCCATCTTTTAACACATTACCTTTACACCAAAACACAGACACCAAACTTTACGTTACTCACCCACCAGGTGTGGACCACTCGTACATTTAATCGTGACCCATCCAGTGATTGTGAACATCAATCAAGGTAAAAGTGTTGGGCTGACAGTCAAACTGCTAGCAGACATAACAGTGAGGATTAGCTTAGCATAAGGTTAGGAGGTACTAACTGAATAATATACTTTAATAGAATGTCGGTAATAAGCTGATAACTAGCGGCTGCCAGGTGAAAATGGCTGATGTGTCTATATACACAGAGTTAATAAAGATGAACACGTGTGATTATATATCAACACATTCCGTGTTTCTCCCTTTATCGGCCTCTTCTTCCTCTACACTGTGCGTCTTCCCGCCGTCCTGTCAATCACAGTCCTGCTTCATCTCCTCACCGTACTGCTTCAGCACGTCCCCCACATTTCCATATCTGATCGGCTCAGTACCCCTCCACCCCCTTATCTCTGTCCATTCTGCTGCGTACAGATGTGTCGGCGGTGTCGAACCTGTGTTAAATAAGCCCCCCCGGGCTCAGCGGGACGCTTCTCTGGCGCTGGAAGACCAGATGTAATCCCCTCTCTGTTTGACTATGGCTTACAAAGTCAAAGCTTCCCTGCACACCTGCCTCACAGATAGCCACGTGCAAACAGCTCGAGCCCTGTTTGTGAAAAGAGCGGGCCACGCTTATCTCCGCGCGCACAAAGTGGACGCGGGCAATCGAACACTGCAGCCCACAGGGAAGGCATCAAGGTTGGTTGTTATTGTGAATCAAGAGCTTACGTAATGCTACAAGTCATTTGGATCTTATTATCATATTTGTTACAGTTTGATACCAGATTTCCCCTCCGCACTTGTTTATTTAACATATACTCTATAAATCGAATGATAAATGTCTGTTCTGTCTGAGCATCGTCATCCATCACTGCGGGATGTTGTTGTGCACTTCACCGACACTCTGTTTGTTTGTCTGCTCTCCCTCATTTCCCCAAAATTTATGGCCTGAGTTGTTTTTTTCCAGAGACTGACATTTGTGTCCCATTGCAAACTCAAAATGGGACACTTAAAAGTTTCATGAACTTGACTTTGCTCTTTCTATCCAACTGTTCAGTTGTCGGCTGTGTTCACTGACCACTAGCAACCTTGGGCATCCCATTTACCAAGATGAAATAGTAATGACAACAAGAAACCAATAAAGACAAACAAGAAAAATACGAAGTTCAGCTTGAGTGCCGATCTTTGACTCACTTTCCCCCTCAACCGGGAGACGTCGGCTTTATTTCCTACTGCGCGTTTCCCAGGATGCGAAGGGAGATATTTTTATAGTTTGGCCGAGTAGGGCTTCATAAAAACGCCCCAAAATGAAATTCTCATTTTCTCCAAGATATTTGTGCTGACCTGGAGGTCTTTCGATTAGTGTGTGCATTTCTCTGAGCGCTCCTCTCAAGCACATTTTCTATGTCCCGCTGCCCTTTCTTTTTATAATCCACATTTCCTCTGCACTCAAAGAAATATTAATATTTGATAGGGACCAGTTGGAGAAATGCGAGGATGGCCTCCACACATGCAGTAGTGGGAGCGCTCTTGTCCTGATCACGCTCAAGAATGAATTGGACTTGGTGATGTTTGGAATATGCTTTTGAGTGCTGGCTGAGCCCAGGTGCTTCTCACAAAGGGGACAGAAGCGGTTCACTGCCAGAGAATGCCATCTGGCTGTGTGACTGAAGATGAACAGTTACACAGAAGAAGATGTTTTTCTGAAGCACTACTTATCCAGTCATTGATATGACCTCTGTCTTTTACTAAGCACAGTGTAGGAACATAGGATTCCTACCTCCCCTCATACAAGCTGTAAATCCTTAACAAAAATATGTAACTATCAGTGGAGGCTGTGTTTAAGTGCCCAGGCATCAGGAAGGATATGCAACATTTTAAAGAGTTAGTTGAAGTTGTGGATCATGCATCCAAATTTTTTGAGGGGGCACAGAATCACGCATCAGCAGAGACAGCTTTACTTCATCGGGAAGATACTCAGTGTGTTACATAAGACAAAAACATCCAATATTCATCTAGGTTTTGGAGGAACTGCAGACCACACTGGTTTCATTTCTATGAGTTAAGCTTTTGTCAGTCAAATAGTTTATTTTCATAAACAGCAAAACTATTTTGTTGTGTTTGTGGTTGGTGGGAGAAGAAGAAAAGCGAGGAGCTAAACTTCTTGCTCTCTGTGTAAATTCATAGTGTAGTAGTTCTCATTAACATATTTCCCTGTCCTTGTTGTCAGATAACTGAACGAATATGAAATTAGATGGCGGCTCGTGTTGACCAGCGAGCTGCAGATAAAATCATTATTTTATAACGACGACATCATGAGACAAAATAAACAGAAATACGGGTCAATGACAGCAGCTGTGCTGTGAGGTCAAATTTATTGAGAAGGTTAGAATTAACAAAATGTTGTTCTGTTCAAGAAGCATCTAATGAGCTGCTGTTTTTATGCTTGTAAAACACAAAAAACCTGCAAAACAGCCCTAAATGTGGCTGCTGAAGAACAGACGCTCGGCTTCTGAAATGTTTCCAGAGGACGTTGAAGCTCTGATGGAGCGGTGACTGACAGACAGTATACTTTACATTTCTTCACATAGGTGAACCAAATGCCTCACAACCCCCCCTAAAGGTTTGGCGGCCCCTAATGGGGGTCCTGACCCCCAGGTTGGGAACCACTGACCGACACTGTGAGTCAATACCAACAAGTGAAAAAGTAGTTAATAAACACTGTGCTAGTCTTTATTGAATAGACATCATATGGACTGTATATATCAGACACTGCAGCACATACTGTACATATTCACTGAAAATGTCTCAAAACTTAAAACTTATCTCCATTGTGGTTCTCTTTCCAGGAAATCAGTACAGTAATACAAGAGCCTTGACAGCTACATACAATAAAGGAAGCTTAAAAACCCATTTACATTAGGCGGCAACTTAGTGGGATATGTATGAAGCCTAATGCAAATTACTGTCGGGGAGCTGTGAATAGATACTAATTCTAATAGACCTACTTAATATGTATTTAATTGTCTCCTTTGATCATAATGCCTGCTATATGAGCCATTAAGAAAAAATATAAATTCAAGCCGGAGGACAAACAGAAAGGTAAAAGAGTGTTACTGCTCTTCTGTTGTTGTGGTGCTGAATGGACAGCTCCTATAAAGGTTCAACTTTATAGCCATCATTTCATTTGCTTCTATATTCTTTACTGTCGTCACTCAAGCTTTTTCATTGTCTGAACTATTACTGAAGACAGACTGAAGTTACCTCATCTCCCTCTCTCTGTGTCTGTCTGTCTCTGTGTCAAAGCAGCACTTCCAGCAGCAGCAGCAGGCCGCTGTTTTCAGCTCGCACTGAACCTATTGTACACAATCTGCGAATATGTGAATCTGTGAATATAGTGAAGCATTTAGCAGCTAAAGTACCAGATAGTTCCTCTCAGGATCACTGGAATAAATGCACAAACATACGGTCTTATCCAAGGTAGTGATATGCTTAATATGCACAGATACTGTCCATATCCAGAAGATTACAGACATGGATCTTTGTCATATTTTATTTTTATACAATATGATACGATATAATATGATATACAAATCTGGATACATGTCCACGTACCACTGGATCTTTCTAGATACAGGTCCTATTTGTCCTGTGGTGACCAAACCTATCTGTTGTATCTGTAGTAAACTGTTGATGCTCATATCAGCAAAACCTTCTCTGAATTTGTTCTCCCCACAAGCTCTCTTCCTGTCAACTAAAGCGTGGCTACATGTTTCCATGATTATGTTTAGAAAACTTAAAGCCCTTTTTTGGGTTAAGGTTAAAGATGGTGGTTTTGGTTTAAGAGTTGCTCGATTTGCACAACCACCTTTCTCAATCATGACCTTTTGGGCTTCCTGCAAAACAACCCTGAAAAAAAAGATAAGAAAAGAAAAGAAGAAATATGAACTTTATTTGGATAGTTAGCGTACAGATAGTTTATAGTATTTGTAACATTTCAGAACGTTTTTCGGATATTGCACCACCGTGGTTAATGTTTGGTAAATGTTTGTTGTCTTATAAATACATATCAAACTATTTGTAGATGGTCCAAATCCAAATACAAGTTGCCAGTCGACCTAATCTGAGTATCAACTATGTTCCCTCCTAAAGGTCAAAGCAGAAGAGTCGGATACAAACCAGTTGCCTGTGAGTTTGTCCATACAGTTAAAATTGGCATCCCTAACACAGATAGAAAGATCATACCACAGTTATTATATTCCTGAACACAATCCCTTGAATATCCCAATATCAGCAGAATGTTAGAGAATTAAACTACCATATTATATTCACTCTGTTGTTGTTTGTTGTCTATTTATTATCTGTTTATTGGGTAATCTTGGGAAAATTCATGTAAAAATGGATATTTACCAAAATCTGATAATGCATTAAAACAGATTATCCTCAGTAAGACTTAACCAGGGTCTGTAAACATATTACTGTAACAGCAACATCAGTGTTGGCAGCAGAGATGTGCTGTGTAAAACAGAGCCCTGTCACACAATCAATAAATGTTGTGGATGCTGGAAATTCAGCAGCGTTTCCCTTTAAGTTACACTGGTGATGTCATGCTGAAGTGGGCCCTACTGTAATAGGGAAAACCTGCCAAGTCATTTTAGACAGCCACAGCTTTGAAAAGATTAAGAGGATTAAAATCGGAACACAGTTTTGTCCAAACAGCAAAGCTTCAAATGGACGACCCTGTTCCAACAGTGTTTGGACAATGTCCCCCGGGGCCAAAATCAGCACTGCTGTCTCTCCTCCTTCAAACAAGCAATGCGGCCTTTTTAGTTTTTTCTCAGGCTCGTCTCCAAGCTGCTGCGCTTTGTTGTGGATCTGACTCAAAATGCAGCACCTTGCGGCTGCGTTTGTCATCCTGTACTTAAAACCGCAGCGCTCCGCCACGCTGCTCCGAGGCGGATTCTTCCCAGACTTCAAGGCATGAGCTAAGCAGATTTAATCAGATCGTCACAGTGTATATTCATTCTGAGCATTTACAGCTTCATGAATGCTGGTTTGTGATCCCGAGGTGAATCACGGGAAGGTAAAAATGTCTCTGAATACAGATGATAAATGTACCCGTGTGTGTGAGCTTCATACAGCAGTCATTTTGCACAGATGTGTCCGCGCTTTGCTCGGCAGAGGCTTCATGGAATCCATCACCATAGTGACATGGCAGACATTTTCCTCATGTTGTTGCCATGACAACCTTTGAGATACAGAATATTTATTTATGTGCCAAAGGACAGAAAAGCCTCTCCAAGACTGCTGACTCTATTAGGGAGTTTAACTGTAAATGACATGGCCAACACAGCGCCGGCACACTCACATAAACACAGTGATGGATGTACACTAGCATCCACGCGTACTGGAGGCTACATACACAGAGCTGACAGTCTCACACATGGAAATAAAGATTTATTTAACACATGCCTTTCACAGCACTCCAGCTTCATTAGGATCACCTCCTCCTTTCTTTTCTCCTTCTCTTTCTGTTTCTGTACCTAACAACTCCAATCTGCTGCCATCCGCTGCGGCTAATTGAAGCGTTTGCGTTAAAAGACCTGGGGAAGGTTGTGAGGGGGGCCTCTTTAATGAAGTCTGATCTCATTAAAAGATACAGCCGCCAATGTGAGCGCACAGGAAAAACACGGCGGGACAAAGGAGGAGAGGCCAGTGAGAGCATCGGCAGGTTGTTCTCCATATAATGAAACACCGCCATTAACAATGCGCCAATCGCAAGATTAATATGCGCGGAATGGGCTTGAACATCCAAATCTGCATTCTTGAGGGGTCGTTCGCTGGTGGTGCGCTCAAGATGGCTGCTGTCAAAGTTTTGCTGATGTTTTGAGGCAGAGCTGGCATTGTGTGTGTACAGTATAACAAGCCTGCAGCATCCACGGCGACTGTTGGCGTGGGCGTAATCCGCTGCTGGTGAGGGAACATGCCCTCCTCACTTGTCAAATTGTTGATAAAAATGTTGATATGCTTACAAGGGTCACTGTCAGCTATAAACGTGTGCTCGCAGCAGTGAGCTTTCAGAGCAGCAGTGAGTGCTCTGCTGGGTGTTTATGCCCTGAGCTTTGCCTCTCAGGCTACTCACTATTGTACAGGCTGTCATACCTTGTCATTGGTGGAGGTTGTTGGTTTTGTACATTGCCAACAGGAAGATCTGCAGACACTGTTCAAGGCTGAAAAACTACTATATATAAATGCAGGAAATAGCAGTTCATTTGTTCACTTTGTTGTTGTTGTTGTTGTTGTTGTTGAAGACCCACCGGGCTCATTAAATGACCTTGTATGTTAAACTTTAAAGTCTCACTCAGCTCTCAAACTTGAAAAAAGTGCATCATAGAATGTCAACAGAATGCAGATTACTGTAAACATCATTGATTAAAGGTTATATATAAAAATCACTTGCCACTAGATGTCGCTTTTGCGACTGACAGGCTCAGTCAGAGTCAGTCAGAGTAGACAGAAACAAAATAAAACTCACAGTTTTTCAATGGTGGGAATGAAGTAGTATAATCGTGTACATTTTTAGGTATTTAAATGTACTGTAATAGTAGAAAGTAGAATAAACTGCAGAGAGGAATATCGTACTTTTTACTCATCTGGACTTATCTACGTGCTTTAATTACCACTTACTTTTCATACAAGACATACAATAAAGAAATAAAACCTGACACATTGTTTAAGCTCAACAAAAGTTATTATAATTAGCACCACCAGCTAATATACTGTATATAATAATATAACACTAAAATAAGTGTTTATATCACCAAATTGTGTGTAAAATCATAGTTGAACTGAAAACGTTTTAGTTTATTTTTGCATTGTGACATGATTTGTAGAAAATTGTGACGTAGGTCTGAAGTAGGAAAAATAAATTATTATTTCCTATGTTTTCCAATTCTGAATATGCCACTCTAGTCATGAATGCTTTCATGAATCAAACTGTGATCTTGTTGTGGTGTAGCTTGACCTTGATAGCTTTTTTTTCTCCCCACGGTGTACGAATACATTAATCAGACTCACCTTTTACAGTTTATGCAGTCTGGGTATCATTCAGAGTTTGGCTGGAGGAGACTTGTTCTGCTATATTCGTACAAGGTCAATGTGAAGAGAATTACTTGTGTGAAAGATAATCCGAGACATTATCAAAAATAGCACCCCAACGGTAAGCAGGATGCCAGAGCCTAAGAACTCAATCAACAAATCAACCAGGAAGGATGGAAGGATAGGAGAACGATAGAATAAATAAAACAGAAGACACAGAAAGCCTGACGTATACATTACCTAATGAGCCTGGACAGAAGTGAAGGATTCCGTCTGGTGGCAAAGTGGCCATATGTTTTAAATCCTTCCTCCACGTCCGTGACAAAGCCTGTCACCACCAACACTACCTCCCTATCCCTGTTTGACCAACCACTCGCACATTCCGTCCTTCACATGTCAACGGCCTGACACTTGATCCTAATTGGCCACTACTGCGGTGAGGGTGTCTAAGTCTCCCAGGCAGAAGTGTTTAAATTCTGTCTGTGAAACCTGAGCTCGCCCACAGGGTCATTTCTCCTTGGGTGGGGAATCAAAAACTGACAAACACAAACAACAAGAGCTCCAGTTTGGGCCCAGGCCGTCAGGCGTCATTCCCCTACGGCGGGCACATCAAACAGGATTTCCCGTCTGTCTTGCTCCAGTTGGACTGGACCCCATTCCTGACAGGTCACGGGAGAAGCTTGCTCCACTTCATCAAACGCACCCCCATTCCAGCCTGTCAACAAATTGAGTGACCGGGGACTGGTTTGTGTTCCCACATAAATCCTCACACTCACAGGGCAAAGCTGTGCAAATTCTAACAGGCTTACCTTATTCCTGATAATCTGTTGATAGTGATTATGACTGGCCTGGGAAATACGAGGAAGACCTGGGTCTTTGACTGGTAGGTGTTAAGAAGTATCCAATTTCCTGTGCCTACCTAAAGCTATACTGAAAGTCAGCTAGGCCTATATATCATAGATATCATTATATGTATATATATAGAACAGAATAATCAACTTTATATTCACATATAGGATCAGTAGGGCTGTGTATTGGCAAGAATCTGGCGATACAATACAGGGATTACGGTTCAGTATATTGTCATATAAGGCGATTTATTGTGATTTAATTAAAAAAAGTCACATTTTAGCTCATAGTATAAAGAACACAACACGATATCAAAAATAAATATAATAAAAATAATTATCACAGTCGCTGTAACATCCAACATCATTTAGCCCTCAGTTTACATTTTACAACACTTGCTATCTAGTGTTTGGGGGTTTAACCACAAAAATCAAGTGTTTTTGAGAACTGATATAATATCACAAAATAAAATAGATTTTAGATATTTTATATATTTTTTCTTAATTTCTTTCTTTATTTTTTCTTTCACCTTATAAACAGTACAATGTACTGTGTAATTTGTCCTCTATATTTGCCCAAGTACCAGGAGCCGTGGGCAGGCACTGTAAAGCGCCTGGGGACCAACTCCAGATCCAAGTCAGTGCCTTGGTCAAGGGCAGAAATTAACCTAATATACATGTTAATATACAGGTGGGGGAAACTGGAGCACCCAGAGGAACCCATAGAACCACACAGAGAACATGCAAATGTATGCATGCTATATGCTTTCTTATGATTATAAATCAGCAAACTTGCAGTTCATCAATTCTTGCATTGTGATTAGCTGAAACATCATTTCCTAAAAATCTGGAATATAAAAAACCCCTCAAATTTGAAATAACATGAAACATTTACAGAACGTTACTGTGGCGTCTTTTTTTACATTCACAGACAGACGACCCCTGAGTGATGTATTTTATGGATATTTTATATTATATTCAATGCATAGCGATAGAGAACAAGTGATAAACTGCACAATGATTCCAAGTAGAGAAAACAATTACTGCAGGAAGTGATTTGGATTAATTTTGAGCAGATTATTTCCCATGTGTATACGAGATGAGGTTTCCTGCTATTTTTAGTAACTTTTCATACAATTCTCTGTCTGTATTATGTATTTTTTTAATATACATATTATAACACATTTTCTTACACCCCTTAAAATCAAGAGGGCCTCGCGAACCCCAATGAAGCTATAGTGATGTAAACATAATATATATATTAATGGCTTTTGTAACTTTGTACAGTATTTGTAGAATAATTATGCTCAAATGTTTCCATAATTTGGGGGATGTAAACAGGAAGTACAATATTCCGATGGAGTCTATGAGTTAGCTGGCTACAACTTTAACCTTTTTTAGCATGTATATGTTTCCATTTTTGAAATTTAGTACCACATTTGGTATGATGAATTAGCTATTAGCAGTTCCTATTTGCAATGTACCCACTGATGTACTGGCATTTATCACTGGTTTACTAAACATGATGATTCCGAATGGTTCTGAGGGTATATGGAGCCTTCTTTTCCTATGGTTTCTAAGAGCATTTGGACATCAGATATCCTCAGGAAGTGCAGGTCACCCTGAATGTAAACAGAGTTATGAGAAGGAACACGATCTTTGACTCAGATTCACCTCACGCAGTGTCTCTCCCTCATGTCTCCCCTCCGTGCCTCCCCATCAACTCTCCTGCGCCTCCTCACATCAGTCGATGGCTGTATCGACGTGAAATGTGCCATACAGACCGAAGCTGTAATTCCCAGTATGGTATTCAGAGAACAGGCGCCGGTATGCTGAGAGTGGATGTGATAAAATTGCTCCTTTTCTTGGGTGTTGATGAGTGCAGGGAAATAGGACCGAGGCAAATCTCGTTGCATTGATGAAAGCAGATGCTTCGACATCATACATCACCTGTTCCTATTGTCAGCATATCTCCACCTGAGAGTCTCACACCCTGGGTTCCTTGCCATCAACACCGTCCTGTCTGCATCGTAACTGGTCGTGAAATTGAATTACTCACAATTTTTAAAAGGTCCTCAATAGAATATATGGCATCTGATTCATCAGCACACGTTACAGTTCGTCTGGCCAAACAAACTGCATTGTTTCCTTAGAGCAGAATAACAGCAGTAATGTGCAGTAGTCAGGGCATCATTCACAGTGTGATAGAACCTCTTTGTTTTACACCAGAGAAGAATAGTTGGTAAGTGCTACTGACCTTGCGGCGGCTTACAATAATGTGGGAGCAAATTGCCATATATTACAGGTGGCAGCTGGTAATTTACAACTCACAGAAAAACAGGTTGCATCTGGACATAAACAGAGGTTGGGGGTATCACCATAGAGGACACGATGCCTAACAGCATCCATAGAGCTTCTCCGTCTGCACCCAGGAGCAAACACACTGTTATTATCAGCCGGATGGGCCAAATAATTATACTTCTTGTCTGTCAAGTCGGAGGAACTTTATCTGCAGGATGGGGTTACAATACAGCCTTCCTGTTTACCTATAAATCACTTAGCAACAAGCTTGGTATTCACACAGTCATAATATGTTATACTTACTGTATGTGCAGTATTTGATTACTGTCAATAAAGCACTCATTCATAACTCATTTACACACCAATGCCACAACCTTCCGATTGGGGGACGACCCGCTCTGCCTCTGAGCCACAGCCGCACATTTGTGGGTAAGTAACACTGCTCGGGCTATTATTATTATTATTGTAATACCAAATTAATCACATTTTTGGAGGCCTTAACAGTCTCTAAAACTCATGAAAGTACATACCTATCTGGCTGCAAAAAACTCAACATTCACAACACCCCTGGAGACACAAATTAGGTTGTCAAAATGTAACTCACTGATTACTGAAAAACACACACAAGTTTATTCAGAAATTTTCGAGAGAGAAAACGTACTCAAGTTTGGCGGATCCATTTGATTTCATTTACGACCAGCTGCAGTATTCCAGACACTGAACTTCTAGCTTGTTTTCCCTCAAGATAAGATAAGTATCCTCTTTGAAAACCTTGCCTAGAATGGAGCACTGACTTCATTTCTTTATATTTTTCAGAGCAAAGGACAAAATAAAACTCTATGAACCTCTCCATAGCTTTGGTTTGCTTTTTGCCAAATGACACACGTGAAGCAATGACTCAGAAGTGTTTTGACCCTTGGATTTTGACCAGAAGCACTTTTCCACTTCCAAAATATTTTTTTGGGGGGGAATAAAAATGTTTTGAAAGAGAAATGTTTCTTTTTCACTCATCTATTTATTTTCTTCCTTATGTTCCCTCAGGGTCTCTTCTTGGAAGAAGATTAATGTCAGAGGCTGCAAAAAAGTCATGGTCATGTTTATTTAAACAGAATCAACTCAACTCAGAGTTCACTTACTGGCTTTTTTCAACAGATTTCTGCATGCTCAGTCGTCATGGAGACATCTGAGTTGTCACCTGTTATCACATGACCACAGCTCTTGAGTTTATGTGATGGTTAAGTGAGCCATCTCCATGGCAACTGAGCAAACTCCATCCACTGATAAAGAGCATGAGATGCAGAATGAACTGTCACACTCAGCATCAAGGTTCAGTTCACTTATTCCACCAAGTGCAAAGAAATCCAGCTGAAACTCCGAGCCACACTCAAACAGATCTTATGTACTGGACTCAAGATGCATCACAAATATCAAACATGTTTGACACAAAAGGGCCTCACTCCACACGCAGTTGCATCACTTGGAAACAGCAGGGAACAGCTGACCTTATCGCAGCAGGGGGGAGACGCAGCCAGAGTATGTCTATCTATCTAAACCAGTCTGTTAAATGAAAACAATGTTTAGATCTGTTTCTACCCTCACAGGTCCAGGTTCGGAGTTAGCCTCCCATTATATTCTATTTTTGGCAAATGTGTGCAGTTGCTTTTCATTTAAAAAATGCCGTGGTAGCCTCCTCCTACTGATCTTGTCATTGCTTGAGAGTGGCCACATGGACTTAATGGAGCTAGCATCTCTTCCCTTGCACCCCTCTGATGTACACACTGACGTACGGAGAGACAACTGATTAGGTGTCTGTCTTTTTTCCTCCGAAGCTGCTAACCGCGATGGTGTAGCAAACCGAGGCCTGTGATCACGCTGTGCCAGACAGAGGCGTCCAAGCCCGCCGCGTCCCTTTCCCTCACTGCCATTTTATTTTTCATCAAAGGTATGAACTCCATCTGACTTTCCTTCGGTAGACTTGATGTGATTGTTTCTGATGCAGGGATGGTAATGATGATGAAGAATGAGTTTTTCTTTGAAGCCTAAGCACTTTCTGTGTGTTTTTTGCACCTGTCACAGTTTTACTCACTGAGAGCTCATTTTTGCGTGATGAGAGAGAGATGCACACCCATAGTGGTAATCTACAGGCTGATATATTAACACCTCTAGCGACTATGGGTAAATTCAAACTTTACATAATACAAGTTTCCTAGAATCATATTTACTTGACCTGAACTAAACTTTTACCTTGCACATAGCAGAGCTGTCATCACAGAAAGAAAGTCGGTATTGGTGCCAGTCACCTGGACAGATGATGAATGAGATCAAATATTGTTAGAACTCCCACAAAGTCATCCTCTGCACTTCAGACGACCCTCTGATGACGATGACTGACAGCATAAGTCCTCACATTGGCTCCTTTCCTCTAAAAAGGCTATTGTGGGTTGAGAGTGCCCACAACGACGGTCCCTCAGATGTACTCGCAGTGACAAGGACAAATTAAACTTTTACTCTAATGGAGAAGGAATAAAAAGCTGGATGATGACTGGGTGACTGTAATGTAAGACACATCCAACAAGGTCTCAGACAGTCCTAAAAGAAAGCAACCATAAAAAGATGATTATGAGATGATGAGGGGGAACCAGCCGGGATCTTTGCCTGGATAAAGACTTCGGAAAAGAAGTTCCATCCGCCCACCTATGTCATTAGTTCTCTTCTTAAAAGCTTAGCGTGCAGCATGAAATCACCTGAGAACAGCAGTAGTTACAGTACAAGACAACAGTATCCATTCAAGAAAACTGCTGATGAATAATGTAATGGGATGAATTATTAAATAATGTGTCCTGGTTTTGGGGGCATTTTGAAAGTGTGTTTCCTTGCGTGGTGAAATTGTCTTAAGTTACACCGACTTTCAAGCACTGCTTGAAGGTACCGATGAGCACACACACGTGTCGTATGATTGGCTCCTCATCTATATTTGATTCTTGTGACATTCAAATGTGTTAGCCTAGCACATTTCTGCTGCTCTGTGCAAACTACACGGTAAAGGAAAGGACAACTAAGCTATCAACTGAGTCGCCCTCGTTTGCTCCATTCCTCTCACCACCTCGCGCTCCCTCTTTAGGGACTGTATGAAAATTATTAATGGGGGAGGGGTCAGAAAAAGGGGAGAGTATTGTAATGTTCTTCTGGCTGAGGGGAGGGTGCCATGGGGTGTTTCTTCATATCGAATTTATATTTTTATTCAAATAGTTGTTTTGCGTGCCATGAATCCTAAAAGAGACAACCTTTTCATCAGGGTTTCATAATCAAGCATTAATGACAAATCTTATCTCATATTCTACTGGATAAATACGTTTTTATCAGCAAAAGAAACATCCATTTTTCCATATGAAAATACCATATGAATACTATGGTGTTGGTTTTCTGTGCAATTAACAGTCTGTAATGTAAAAAACGACTTTATTCTATAAAGATGTTGTATAAATACAGGTTTTGCCAAGAGTTATCACAGTGTTTCAGGAGTTTACGGTCTTTTACTGCCACACCCCACAGTGGCTCACATACACTTTATTCTGCATCTTTATTACAGTGAGTTAAATGTGTCATACTGCGTAAAGTTATAATGCAACTCCATAATGGGACAGGGTTTCCCCATCATTGTTCAGGAGTTGTTTTTTTTACAATCAAGCACTTCAAAATATCACACAAGTTATCACCTTCCATTTCAATAGAGCTTCCCAGCGGTCACTGCTCGGGCCTTAGTAAAGAGCTTTGTAATAAGTGAACAAACATTTCAGCTTATTCATTTTCTTGATCCTTGATTGATCCATTAAGATGGAGGTACACATTCTTTATGGTTTGTCACCAGTAATTTATTTTGAGGAAGGTGTTGCAGTTTTTCTCTCAGTCACAGTAAAGTAAATAATACTTATACTTGGAAAGCCCTTTTTCTTTTATGATTCAGCCCCACCCAACATTTTCATCCAACTTTTTTATTTTTTATATGCACAAATTGAAAATGTGAATAAACACAGTTTGATGGAGACACAGCTACTTAGTCTGACTCAGAAGCGACTTGAGGCCACAGAACTGGAACAGTTAAAATGGGTCGCCTTCTCCTTGCTCGTCCACCTCATGAGTAATTCAGACGAGCTGTGTCCCACACTGCGGACTGACAGGCAAACAGTAGAAATGTTCTCCTCCGAGCACCAAAACATCTACTCATTTCCAAAGCACCGTTATTTCGTTGCTTTCACCCGTGGATGACAAATTAGTATTCGGGCCGGGCTACATTTGGACCACATTTGTTGTGAGGGTGAAGCATCGTGCTCATACTAATTCAGCTGGAGACGTTTCCAAAGCGGGCCTCAGAAAATGTTGAAAAATAAATGTGGTGAAGTAGCCAGGCACATTTGTACCACTGTCGTCAAGCGCATGATGGAGTGTTTGAGACAGCTCGGGTTTTGACACAGTTGCCGAACATGTTTTAAGGCGAGCATCAAAGTCTTCTCTATAGCAACACGGTCAACTGTCAGCAGCCTAATTAAAATGCAATGTTTGCTTTGGAGGGAGGGATGCATATATCAACTGAAATCATTAGGAGAAAGAAAAATACCAAGGTGCCAAGCAGCTTTGTAATGGTCTCATATTTGTTCGGTCCCACCATTTGAACGAGCTCAGCCAAAACAAACTCTCCAAGGCCAACTCCTTTCTCCTTGCATCTTTTTTAGCTTTTACTCAGACTGCAGCAGCTGCACAATGACATCAGATTACTCAAAGAGATGTCTACCAGCGTACTGCTGCAGGTGTGGAGTGCACATGTGAAAAGTGCAAAAGAAACACTGGAAACAATATGTATGCTGACGCATTGTAGATGGCCACGATGTAGACTCCTCAGTTTAGTGTCAGCTGTCTGAAAGCAGGTGATCTATAAGAGGTAATTAAATTATTTTCCGGAGACAGAATGAAAGTTGTCCACTTTATGTCTGTAATTAGTGTTAGTGTCTGTTTGATAGTCGTTAAATCTCAATGATATCAACTCAAAAGTCATCCTCTGGACCTGCAGCTAGAACCAAAACGCTCACTTTCTTGTGAATGTCATTACTCTGCCTTCCTTCCTTTCTTCCTTGATGTCCCCCATTTTATCTTAATGGTGCTTGGCACACTGATACCAAGAGTGTGATTGGATTATTAGCCACAATTAAGGACAGGGTAGCAAATGGCTTTCAATGAGGCATTAACTATCAGAGGAGAGTCAGTGTGAGAGGACGATGTCATCTTTCGCAGGGTGGCGACAGATGTGCCCGTCTGCAGAACGTCAACTTTAAGTTCTTGGGTTTACAGCACATGGCTGCGTATACACCTGGGGGAATACAAACACACACACACACACACACATATTATACAGGACATACACACTGGTGGTACATGCATATGCTGAGGAGTATAAACAGGCAAACACACACTCACAGGCTGTCATAGATCCAAGAGAGCGCTCCAAGATGGATGTTTAGAGTTTATGATTAATGCAGAGTGCAGATGTCCATGCCAAGGCTTGGAGACTTTTAGGGTGGTTAGAAAAAGATACTTTTTACTCCTCTCTTGCGTCGTAACCTTTTATCCATCTCCTTTTTTTTTCCCCGCAAAAAAAAACAACATTCGTGATGTAGCTATTCATTCAGCTTACATTTGATATACAGCACACGTCCGAGTGACTTACGTGAAGAAATAAAATGTTCCAGACCGTTACCAAGCCAGCGGGCAACCAGAGTAACTTGATCATTAGGTTACACCCTGTACGGGCTGCTGCAGACTCTTTTTATGGCGCATTAGGGATACATTCATGCTCTTGAGGTATAGGAAGACACTACTGGTTGTAGTGGTCTTTCATTTAAAAAGACTGCATAAATCCTGGCCAATGGCAAATCAGAGATATGAAATGTACATGCTGTAAAGATGATCACATAATCATTGACTTTATGTCGTACACACACACACATGAAGCATGTGTCCTCTTGACTGTCGGCCTATATTGTATTGTATAATTGGATTACTGTATGTCTGAGAGATACTGTAAATGTCTAACAATTACATTTCCTACCAATACAGTTTGTAGAAGATGATCACATGTATACAGGTTTCTCTTAGACTGCAGTTTGATGGGTTATTTTCATGATTTGTCCCATAGATTCTATCAATTGCTATAGCACTGCAGCGGCTACCTCTCTAAAGCAGTGCGGTTAGACAAGAAACACTCATACATAAAGCTGTGAGTTTGTTTAAAGGGTCACTAGCTGAGAGAGTTGACGATGCCAATACTGATTGTTGAGATCAGATCGGAACATCCCTAAGAACAATACCATACTACAACTACATTGCCATTACTGTGCTTTTATATATAATAGCCTATATCATTGTATTCTCCTCTATTTGAAATGGTAAAAATGGCTGCATTCATAGAGTTCTTTCATCCAAAGCGCTTTACAATTTGCCCTCCATTCATCCATTCACACACATTGATAGTGCTGACCTCACCATCAGGAACAATCTGGGGTTCAGTGACCCCACTCTACCTCCGGAGCCACAGCCGCCCCCCTTTCTATTATATATACTTTTATATATACTATTATATTACTATTATTATGTATATTGTACAGATTTTTCATACCTATGCCTATACATACAGTCCACACATTAAAATATTAGATTTTTTAATATAATCGTGTAAAAAATATAAAAGAGCTGTATATGATAATATATAATATAAACGTTTTTTAAATATTTCTGGAGGCAATGAGGCAAAATAGAATCAGACAATTAAAATCTAATCATAGAACTGAAGCATAAAAAAAATAATTAAACAGATAAAAGATTTTAAAAATTACAATTTTATTAAAATGAGACACAAAAGAATAAATTCCCATCACTAATATATGATGAAAACAACAATGGTTATAAAATAGATTATGGCAATTTAAATAGTGTGCTAGAATTTTTGAAAAGATATGATGAGGTATTGGAAGATCCAGTCGAGCAATAAAAATAAATGCTATATATCCTGTTATAAATTGTAGATGTAAGTTAGCTCTGCATGAAAGGTGAGTTATTATAGACTTTTTGGGGATTTGATCTTTTCTTCAGCTTTCCAACTCATGGCAGAGTCTCAAACACACACTCAATATTTAAACACCTTATTGTGGGACACACAATGTGGTCTTTGTGCTGCAGGTGATTTAGAGAGGCAGATAGTGGCGGTGACACATGGAGCCCGGCGAAGGTGATAGAAGTGAGTGACACCGGAGTGTTATGTCCCCTGGGAGAACCAGGTATGGGGAGTGATGTGCAGGGTTTGGAAGGATGCTGAAAGCGACTGATTGACAGAATAAAAGGAGGATGAAAACAGAGACAGCAGCCCAAATACCTTAGCAGCCACATTTGCATTTGACATTTCAGGCCTTCAGCTGACGCGCCTGGGAAGTAAAAATGATTGCAGCAGTTAAAAAAGCTAAGCTGCAACAAGGCAAGATTTATATTTTTAAAGAAATCCCATATTAACAGCCGAAACCACAAATGAATTGACGCTGCGGTGGAAAAGACTATCTCATAACTCCTGACTGAGATGTCACAGATTCATCGTCTATGCCAAAACTAATTCCAAAACTCAGGAATCATCTTTGAAGGGAAATTTCTCAGAGAGTGACGCATGAAAGCTTAAGAGCAAAATACAAAACAGCCACCCTTACAGCAGCAAATGAATGCTCCGTCCACCCAGAGAAAGATGGATGCAACAACAATGACGCTACCTGCTGAGGAAGCTTTTTTTTTTACCACTCTGCAGCCACTAACAAGAAAAGATTTAAGTCCAAGAAGCATGCAGTTTATGTCACAGTACATGAGTGCAGCTAATTAAATCCTTTAAACTTTCAGAAAATTAAGTTATCTCTCGCTGACAGTCAGTGCCACCAAATTTGCCAAGTGCAGCCCTGAATTCGTAACTGCCACAACACAAGCAAGAGTGAGGAGGATGTTGCAGAACCGCCGCATTAATTTAATCTGCTCGGAGAACAAGATGGAGTGGCTGAAAAGCATGGCGTGATAATTGGGAGAGTTGCATCAGGTTTATCGTTCTGGATCAATTCCTGCGTTATAAGCCTCAGTTTAATATTTACAGATGCATTGTGGATTTTATTTCAATCTGACTCATTGAGTTTTATGAGGGAAAACTAACTCCTGCAGCTCTTAATGTTACAATAACATTGGTTTCTTTTAGCAAAAGCCATTCAGTATATTTGCATTATGTAATTATCTCTCCATACAGTGAGTTCAATCTCACTGTGTTGGACAACATTTGCTACCTCTTACATGCATTATTATTATTCCAAACATGACAGTATTCTGCATTTGCTAAAGGTCATGTAAACAGCATATTCCATCAGGCTATTCATAATTAGGCCTTATTAATACAGCATTTTCTGGTTAAAAAATGTGGGATGTGCTGATATAATTTGGTTTTTAGAAACATTGCTGGAACATCGCAACAGCGCATTCGGAATATGCATCACATTTGAGGGTTTAACCACAGTTAAACAGATATTATAACTATATAAAGCTCATATGGCTAACAGGTTAGCAAACAGTTGACCTTTAACAGACACGGAGCAACATTGGAAATATTAGCACTGGAGTCGTCAAACTTGATGTCCAATATTAACTTTCTTTTTATTTTCAGCAACTCCTGAGGGAAATATGTCAGCTAAATGCTCCACAATATTCACCAGTGCTGGGCAGGTATTGTAGCCTTCGGTCAGAAACCAGGTTAATGAAACTGAACTAAAAGACGAAGGAACTGTAGTGTCGGTTAATAGATCTCTGTTGTTTGTCACTATGAGCAATATCTTGAGAGTAAAGATAGTCATTTGATCCATTGTTAACAGAAGAAATCTTGATTAGTGCAGCTTAAAATAACTTTAGATGGACAAAACAAGCCTTAGAAAGTAATTGAACCAATAAACAAGGGAGAAATATGACTCAGTTGTCAACAAAGCATGTGGTTTATTGAGTCGGATCATCACTGCAAAATCCATCACTGAAGCTAATCTGTGCTAATGTAGCTTACTAGCTTTGGCAATAAAAAGCTTTTTGATTTACCACAGTAGGTGCACATAAAAAAAATCTCTAGAGAGGAAAGAGCAGTCATTTCATTGTTTCTTTTCTCTAAACTATAGAGTGACTTTTGTTCTGAGAGAGTAAGAGACAGATTGAATGTCTGTTGAGTTTTCTTTTCTCCTCCTGGCTCTTGGTTGTTCTCCAGCCGTGTGTTGGCAGGAGGATGTGGCAGGAACCATTAGGATGAGAAATGACAGTTAAGTCTGGGCCAACCTTCAGGGCTTGCACAGAGGAGAGTCTTAACAACCACATGCACTCAAACATCACACACATACACACACAGTGCACATAGAGTACTATATGCATATGTACACACACCACCAGCAAACGTCACTCACTTCACCAACATCCTCACTGTGCTGGTGCTCTTTTGATGCAACCTGCACCGTACCAGTGGCAGGCGTATTCAGCCTTGAACAATTAAGAGAAAAGGTTGACCTTTATCTGTCTGGGCTTCTATCTGCAGTGTCCGTGTGATCCGAAGAGAGCCAAGTCGTGCAGACAAAAGGAGAGAAGCACTTAGGGATAACAACCACAGCAGTCTTCTCACTTCACAGCTGTTCCACCAGTGTGATGAATTATTTCCAGGCCATGGTGATTCACCATAAAGCAGACAATGAATCCACTCTGACAGCCCTCTTACAGTCTGTGTACTGTAAGCCTTTATGCTGGCGACTGGAACTCCCGCACTCATTATGGAAATTGAAGGCATCATTGCAAATCAGTGTTCAAAATTGCAAATTGGCACTCTGAAAAGAATCATTTGGAATCTGTGACTCAGGGTAAAAGTTAACTCAACATTACATATTGCATGTTAGAGTCATTTTAAAAAGGTACAAAAAAATATGTACGCAGCCAATAATATCACATCCGTGTTCTGTATTTACTGGCATATGCATGTGTGGATGTCACAGATGAGCTGAGTTCATGTTATATTCTCAGAAACCTACATTTTGTTCCAGACCAGTTGGCATAACATCATCAAATGGATAAAAGGGTAGACAACCAACTGTTAAAGGTCCAATGTGAAATTTAGAAGGATCTATTAGCAGAAACGGAATATAATATTCATAGGGGTGTTTTCATTAGTCTATAATCACCTGAAACTACCAACCGTTGTGTTTTCGTTACCTGAAGTCTGGTTCAGACCAACGATTCAAAACGAAACTTGAGTTGAAAACAAGTTGATACTGTGAAGTGAAGCCAACACATCAGTGTATTAAGCCTGCATTCTCTGTAATGGCCAGCAGGGGATGCAGCTCCATTGACTGCATAAAAAAAGTCATGGTTTTGTGGAGAAATGAGTCGACTTCTCTCTTGATTTATGAGCTCAGTAAACAGTTTCCTGATGAGTTTCTGGTCTCAGTCT
>NW_023340095.1:1863778-1879757 GCF_004916995.1 Morone saxatilis | reverse complement strand
AGCAGGGTATGCTTTAGGGCAGGGCTACTGGATAGTGATAGGGAGTTTCTTGCATTTTATTGATGAAACAGTGAAAACGTAACAAAACTAGCCCCATGTAAAGTCTTACTACTGATACCACAGTAATGGCATCAGACTGCAGATGTGTCCAGTTCCCCTCCAAGTGAATGTGGTAAAACTGGCTGTCTGACAGCGTGGTGTGCAGGACTTTTGGCTTCCACACTGAACTTTAAAGCTCGCTCATCCACACATCATGAAAGGGTCTCAGCCCAGAGGCAGAGCTGCTCTGTCAGCCGTGATCATGTAATGGCCTCTCAGAGGAATCTCTGAAGGCCACAGGTGCAGGTAGAGGCACGGGTCTCCGGTAGTTCACCCTCGCACATGGTGCCATGGTCTCTGGGACTCGGGGAGTCACACAGGATCAAAGGGCCTTGGCAGCTGTAGTTGGGGGACAGTATAAGGGTGTGATGGAGCTAGTTATGTTCTAGTGGCTCCGCGCCAACATTGTCCAGGAGGAGTCACGCACCAGTTCACAAGGACACAAACACAACACCACCTCTGCATGCTCTGGGTCCATCTGAGTTTCATCATCTCTGTTTCTCTACAGGAGACATACAGTAGAGGGAAGCTGGGCAATTGTACATGTGCATGTTAAGTCAAATAGCCAAGTGTTATTGAGTTGCAGCGCTACTTACATGAAAGTGGTTGGGAGCCAATGATGTGCAATACAGCAGTGTTAATGCTCGAGAGAGGCAAAGTAAACCAGGCAAACTGGGACACAGTACAATAAGTTGTAAATGTTGTAAAAAGATGTTTCTTTTAGCTGATATTTTTGCCCAGTCTGTTATGTAGCTTGCTAGCTTGTAAATATTACATATAAGACATATCCTTGGCGACGGTGTTGAGCATACATGAGGTCTAATCCAATCTTATTGACTCTCTCTTACTAAATTAAGATGTGACTTTTGCATATCCATCACACACAGCTTGTAACCAGGTAGTAGACAGGTGAGGAATTGTGCTGGAGCCTTGCCATTGTTCAACTGTGATTAGAAGGGGGGAAGAATAGGATTATTTGGACCCTGAGCCCAGCCCAAGATCAGAAGCTGCATATTTGTGGTATCTCAGTTCACATGTATTCCGTATCTTGCCCTGCTAATGCGGCACATTGTGGTCTGAAACCCAGCACATTGTGGGACGAAAACACTGTTTTGAAGATGTGATGTGCAGGCTCTAGTAGTAGCTTCATTTTAAGGCCAAAAATGTTTGGAACCGCTGTGCTGGATGCCAGTAACAAAAAAGCTTGCTGTTGACAGCGTTTTTACTCTGAGTCCAATATTCAGTGAGGAAATGTGCTGCCTTCCAACTAAAGGATAAAAACAGTTATGAGGTAAACTTGTGTATTTTCAGAATAGGCGGGTTTTTAACGAGATCGGTTGAATTGTATTTCATGACATCAACAAGAGCGGTTCCTACTAACAATGACATTCCTTTTTTGCTCTGAAAAAATATATAAAAGATTCTGATTAGTACTTTTTGTCTGAGCGCAGTCAAAGGCACACAAACACAAATACGTGGTCCTGCAATGATTAACGGACAAGACCCAACCTCCCATCCATCTTTCTCCCTCTTCTCCCTATCTCTCTCCACCCCCTCTCTCTCCTTCTCTCTCTCTTTCTCCCTCTCTCTCCCTCTCTCTCTCTCCATGGCTCATCTGTGTCCTGTTGCCAACCTCTCCTCCCCTTGACCCCGTCTTGAGACCCTGTACTCATGTCTTTTCACAGTCCATAGACAGGAAGTCACAATGATTTATGTTTCTGTATGTGTTCGTGTGCGTCTGTGTGTGTACGTGTGCATGTGACTGTGTCTGTGTGTGTGTGTGTGTTGCGTTGTATAGTTTCACCATGAAGAGTTGTGTCCGGGAATAACTCTTGCTGAGTTGCAGCCTCTTTCAAAATGCCAGCATGACGCTAACTGGAGCATAGAAACCTAAAATGAAGTTTTCACTGCTGCTTGTGCTCAGCTGCACTTTTACTGCAGTGCACTGCTTGAAACAGTGACAGATTGAGTCATTAGGATCCAGAGCCAGTTTGTCTCTCCTGGTGGATTAGCTGTTGTTTAAATGACACATCGGTATGTTTATTGCACAAAAAGTGCCATCGTGGAAGCTTATTTAAGGTCACGGCTTTAATATAGCTGAGAGTAAAGAGGACTCTAGTAAAATAAAAAATCAAATTGTGATGAATAGAAATGAATACATAATTTGTCCATATTTGTCTATAGCCTAATCCTGAGCTATACTGTATAACTGATGTTCAGTCGCAGTGCCTCCGCCGCCTCATTTGACTGTCAAGCTCACGTTGCAATCTGCTGCTATGCTGCTAAATGCCACTAAATCCTACATGGTGGTCCTTTAAGTTAGCTTGTACTCCTGTGTTTGAATGCTGACGCGGGCCACACAGTCAGAACTTCATATCATTAATGGTAACGGGATTACAAGTGGTTATTTTCATCAGAGAGGAGTCGGCGGTTTAAGCTCCTCGCTGTAGCTATTTACATGTTTTCATTTGGCAGACTTTTTTTGCAAAGAAAGAGACGAACAAATGATGTCCAACCCAGGCCACCGTACATCAAGGAGAAGCCATTGAGATTAAGTGCCTCAACCCCCAGTTTCAAATTATGTCTCACACAAAGTTGCAGGTGCATGAATTAAGACATGAAGGCATAGGAAATGAAAAGTTTTTTTACCCCTTCACTTTATCTTGTTTTTGCCTAAGAGCTCATTACAAGCTCATTATAAGCTTAATTACTTATTTCATGCATTAAAAAGACACATGTTTCAAAGTGTGGGTCATTTTTTGTATGCATTGAACAATAGTCCTTATATAAAAGATAAATAACATAATGAAAACGGCTGTCTTTCAATGTGTCTGCAACCTTTGTTGCCAGGGGTAGTAAGTCTCCAGTTACTTCATCTGTGGCATAGAAATTTCATTACTGTCAAAGCCTATTAGACTTGATTCCCAGTGATGCTTAGCATCCATTTGTACTTCAGAATAATGTCATTTTTTAATATCCTTGCCGGGAAGCATAAGAAGAAAAAGTACAGCGGTAAGTTAATTAAATTTGGAACATTCCAGATTTTAATCATTGACTTGAGAGGTACCAGAATGGAGAGAAAAACTAAACAGTGATTTTCTGCCCATGCCTACCTAAATAGTGTGAAAGAAATGCATGTATTTCATTTACTATAGAAGGACCTTCTTCCAGAGGTTCAAAAGAAAAGCTGAGGCATTTTAAATTAGACATGGGGCCCTGTACTTCTTGACTAGTTTTATCAGTAATTACATTACTCATCTCTAAATCACACTCTCATCATGCTTAAACGAGCAAAAATTGGACACATAAGAAAAAATAATTAAGGTGCCCTTTTCCATCAAAGAAATTCATTTATAAATACAGGAGACATGTTCTAGGAGTTTTTTCTTCCTCGCACAGAGCACTGAGCACTGAGCACCGCTCATTTCAAGTAATTTTAGACATTTTTCTTCCAAGGACACTCACTCATTATACTCTAGACTTAACTTTTGTTACAATGTAAGAGGCTTTTTGATGACCACCCACAGGTACTGTCAACTGTCTGACTAAATAATGTCGATTAAATGTTAAATGCAGACGTTATTTTAAGTTCTTCAATGTACACACTGTGCAAATGTAGACATTTTAACCTGCATTCACTTCGTTTCAATTATTAATTTCCTACATTTTATACAAGACCATTTCTCTACCTCTGGAGCAGAAATTTGTACCAAGTCTGATTCAGGCAGGTCTGAGCCAATTTAATATTAGTATTAATTAAGTAATTATTTAATATCCTGAACCTTACTTGTCAATGTGTCAATACCCTCAGGCCCCACCCCATTAGGCTTGGCCAAGTAATGGATCTCTACTCCAGAGCACACACAAACGTGCTGCTTTCTGATTTATTATGAACAGGTGGATGAAGTGACACAGATGAAAAGAGGGACTTTGCGAAAGAGGTGTTGTTCTGTCTGAGTAGCTTTAAGGTTTCATTGTGAGGCAGCTGGACTTGCAAGATCTTCCCAGGCTTCAGTGGCACCAGACCAATCAGCGTACTTTTAGGGAATAGCAGCTATGGGGGGCGCTAGATGTGACCTAGAGTTTTTTTAAAGTGCCTCTCCTTTTCCAAACAGTTTACAACAAGCACTTCCCAGATGGAAACCATCACATTAAGGTGTGTTCAGACAGACATAAAGCACATTTTTGTGCTGGTGCTATATTGCATAGACCCAACTGTACACAAATAGATTAGCCCTGGGTGTGCAATTTAAATTTAAATGTTGTCAAATCAGCTCGAATCCAAAAGTTGTATGCTTCCATTTCATGAATATACAGATAAGAGAAAAAAGGACAGACTGAAGGAAAATGAAGAACTACAGTTTGTGATGATACAAACGCTCAGTGCATACTTTGCTAGCTAACTATAGTGAAACTTTGTGTTCAGACTGAACATGCCTGAAGAATCAGAATCGGGTTTATTGCCAAGTAGGTTTTCTCATACAAGAATTTGCCTTGGTAAGATGGTGCATAAAAATTGTCAGGTGATAAGAGTACCAGTTATTACGAGTAGAGTAAAAGTCGAATTCCACGCTGTTAATTAAGACTAAATTGATCGAAAAGTTTTTAACCCAGTTCTGTATCTCTAATAAACTCAGTTCTGACTTTTTCTTTTACATGATTTTATTCTCCCACGCATCTGTCTACCTTTGCACAGACAACACTTAGTGTGACAGACAATTAGAGAACAGAACTGTTGATGTAACAGTAAAATTGAGCTACTGATTGTCATGAAAGTGATGTTGCTGCTCCTTGGAGGCTTCCAAAAAGGAGGCACAACAAAAGAAAAATGATCTTTTAGAAAAACAGAAAGGTGACAGAATAAATGACAGGCAGAATGGAGGGGAACAGAAACTAGATATTTAAATGACTTTCTTCTCAGTTTTTCAACATTTCGACTCCAAAAGTAGAGTAGTTAAGAAAAACCAGTCTGCCACTCTGTTTTTTGGCAGGATTTCCTGGGTATTGCTGGATGAAGTGCTGATCCCTGGAGCTGGCTTGACTTGACAGAGTATTTTTATCCTCTCCTTGTCCTGCTTGGATCTTGCATTAAACTTATTTCAAACGAATTCCCTTTGAACTTGGACGTCAAACCCTTCTGCTCATTACACACATTTCCACTCACAACCCACACATCGAACTTTAATGATCATCTGATGTCACTGTTTAATTTGAACTGTGGTTAATGGACATTGATTATCTGTCAAGACTGTGGAGCTGAAATTGTTTTTGCTGTTGAGTGACTGGACATTGACTTATGAAAAAAGAACTTAAAGAAGTACTTGGTTTTGTTGTTTTTTTGTTAACTTTTTTAGTTTTTTAAATGTGCTAATCTTGAAAACTACAGGGCCAATCAGTCTTATATTTCTTGTACGCAGTTATGACTATAGTTTCAAGGACATCTCATGGTTGCAGTGATTAACAATGTTTGAAAAACCTTAATAAAAAACAATTTTATGGATGGCTCTGTTTTATAGCGACCGCTGACTAAAGGCTGCTGATCAACAATTGCTAAGCTAAAAACAAGGTTTACCCGGTCTGTTGCTGGCCACGTTTTGGCTCAAAAACTGATATCAATGGAAAAGTTTGGTTTCATTTTAAACCATAGCATCTGCAGATTAATTCCATGCCTGATATGTTATGATCAACTAAAGTCAGATACAGTATGAGATGAATAAATCGCTATGCATCTCTGTGGTCACCATATGAGGTCAAGATCCACTAGTAAATGTGTAGTTGTTGTGTTGAGAGATACAGAATTCATCATACAAAATGATTAACTTGAACTGATTCTCATGACATTTGGTTTGTTATGAACGTGAGAAATTCAACATGGTACTGGTTACTTGTTGGAATTAAACTCAGTTACTGAGGGCGGATCTAATCTGCTCCAACACACAAAAAACGTGGAAAAAACGAGTTGCAGCAAGTTGAGTAGCCTAATCAATTTAAAAACTTGTATTTATGCTACCAATTATTAAGTAAGTGGTCATTAAAAACACCTTTGATTGCAGAGGAAAAGCTAATTCCCCTAACTCAATGTACTACATTTGTTGAACATAATTTCATTAGAATATGCCACGTTACACACTGGACCACCCGATCAATGTATGTCCACTTCTCACTTTACTTTTAGCTGTGTTTTGGTCTCCACCAATATATGGTTCTTTAACATCTATATGCTACATTATGTTCACCATCAAGTCTGTCATTTGGTTGTAGACAGTACAGAGGTGTTTTTAGAGCTTTTTAGCTGCCTGCTATGTTGAAACAAGTCTGATGAGAAGCTTTACAACCGATGTTAAAATGTGTTATAAAGCTCCATAGAGCTGAGGAACTGCACAATTTGGTGATAATTGTCTTTACAAGCGACACCTTTCCTGATACACTGCTACACATACACACAAGATGATGCTAGCAGCTTTAAATAGGCTACTTTTACAACATTCACAGCAGGCATCTCCCATGGAGCTGCAGATCAACGTACGTATTTGCCCGTCTATAGATTAACAATAACAGGTGTCAATCCCTGTCTGTGAAACAGGATTCAGCAGGCAGCGTGTTTGGGATCGCCTGTCTGTAAATAAACCAGAGGACAAGTGTGCAATGCTGTTTCCATGGCAACAGGTAGCAAACTAAAGTCAGTCAAGAGACTGTTGGAGCACACTTCCTGGGCAGAGCGACAATTACAGTGGCTGTTAGAGCATCAAAGGCCATTATAGAACTGTCTCTGTAACCCTTAAAGCAGAGGAGGGAGGGAAGGAGAGAGAGGGGGTTATGGTAACTTTGGTTTCTCTTTAAGAAAAGGTGGCGAAGGTAGAAGGGAAAAGAAAACAGTTTCAATTTAACAGCTTTTCGCTCGTCTAATTGCCTTTCTTTTTACAAGCCGCATTAGTGTCTTTCATCTCAGGAGCACAGCCTCAATACGAGGTTTTTATCATCTTTTCTTTGTTTTGCTTTTAATTAGCAGACCGTCATCCTCATACACTGAGGTTGGAAGAGCACAGTAGTCTATTAATTCAACCCTGACATTAATTCTTCCACTCGCCTCTGCCCTCAAAGCCACCGAATCCACTTCATTATTCACTTCTCACTTTGAGTAGCAGTGGGTACAGCATCGCTGCTCCAAAGCCAGCGGAGGCCACGAATGGTACAATATCAAGAAAAATGTAACTGTCTTCGCTAAAAGATGGGGGGGTTTAACATGTTTCGTGATCGACGAGTCTGGTGTATTCCCATAAATCTAAGTAACTCGGCTATCAAACCGATTTCAACTTCCCTCATTAAAATTTTGTTGCAGCGATCCTCTGTCACAATGAATTTTTTATGAACTGTGACTGTATTTTCAGATGTAGCCTCTCATTTTATCTTCCCCGATTGTCTGGAGGCCGCACACAGATTCCAATAACTGATGTAAAAGAGACCCCAGCAAGAGCAGGCTATGACAAAGGAACAATTTGACTAGTCACCTCTAGGCCCCAGGACGACAGGTAATTTCACAGAGTATTTGCCAGATAAACCTGTGTTGTTTCAGCGGGGCACATTATCTACAGATGCCCCGGTGCTGCAATCTTCTCCCTCTGTAAATTACACTTTCCAATCGTTATGTATCTGGATCCATCTGAGTGGGGTAAAATTTCGGTTGTGATAGGAACAAGGCAATCATCTTTCTCAACTTCGTTTGCATCTTAAAGTCCACACATTTAGTGTTACAATATTAATGCGTATAGTTTTTTATTATTAAAGAAGGGCTGGTGTCAAAAAATCAAACAAGATATACATTTCTCCCCTTAGTTTCTAAATGTGCTGTAGCAGACAAAATGAAAATGCTACTAAATTTCAATTGGACTTTAAATATTACAACAAAGAGCAAATAAAGTGCATATTCTCAGCAGTTCTCCAGATTTTCTGCCTGTCTTTATGAAATATAAATACATATTCTGAGTGTTTTTATTCCCTAGCGTTTTCACCATGATAAGTTGTGATTTGTGAGGGGGGGCTAAGACGGTTTGTGTGAGTTTGGCTAACATTGCTAATGCTTGTTGACAGCTAGCTATAACGTTGCAATTTTTGGAAAATTGCTGAGGCTATTTTCTGTGTTCTGAGAGTGAGAGGAGAAGACAGATATCAGTCTCACGTCTGTGAAACCCAGCCGGAGTCAAAAGGTGGATAGCCTAGCTTAAAGGCTACACTGGACATGTATCTGCCATCTTTTAGTCCACATTTGGACCTCACATCAGTCGATGGTACAAGTAGGGTCCCCAGGCATGAGACGCATCACTGCTTTTTCTGCCACAAAAGTATGAAAGCTAAAAGTCTACTTTTGGGGTTTTGTATAACAGTATCTTCTATTTAAAATATTACCAAACAAAGAGTGAAATGTTCAGGTATTACAGGGAAGATATAACTATAAGTTCATAACTAGTTATTAGCATTTTAACATTAGCAAGGTGTGTACAAAAAGTAGGCTAGCTCCAGAGAAGGTCCAACTTGATGCTAACATTAAACATAACATGGTTTTTCTTTTGTGATTTTGTGTTAATGATGTAACCTTTTTATACTGACCTGAAAATAGGGATCATGTTTTCGTTACCTTAGAATGATCCATTTTTATCTACAGAGGGAGGGGGTCCTCTTCTATAGAGTCCGCCATGTTGAACCACCATGTTTCTACAGTAAACCAAACACTGGCTCTATATAGGGTATTAACATTTTTCGTGAGTTTTGAGGCCACCACAGTTTCTCCTGCGTCTACAAGTTTGGTAGACGAGCAGTATTCAAATGGTTGTTGATTACAGTGTAATCTACAACTTCACCTCCAGATACCACTGAATCCTACACACTGACCCTATAAAAAGAAACTTTTGACTAAAATGTCATTTATGAATAAGTTTAAAGGCAGTAGGCCCACGAGTTCAGACAAACATAATTCAATAAAATCAAACACTTCATAGTATATCCAAAGTACCGATATAGTGGAGTCTTAAACATGAGGAATGTGGCCGTTTTCTTATCCTATAAAATATAATTTAAATGAAAGAAATGAGGTCTGCATTGTTCTTCATATGCTTCAAACCATGCAGCTCTCTACACCAACAATGTAACTCGCATTTGTGGCTGAAGGATATTTTTATATTATACCTAAACCTGTGCTCAGTGACTGGCAACCTGCACTATAGTTGGAGATTCTATATCCAGAAAAACACTAGGAATGACAAATGTTCATTAAAATTTTCTTTTTTTTTTTAACTTTGCTTTACATTGTCAATATGAACTTGTTTGCTTTGCTTGTATTAGTGTATGTTTTATCAGTGTGGCTGATGTCACCCTACAAACAATTATTTGGTACTGTTTGGATCTTCAGAAACTTCCAGTCTGACACAGAACCAGTTTTTCTCCGCTCACAAACTCACATGAATAGCTGTGACATATCTTTACATCTCAAACTTTCTTATACTTCCTCTCTATGTCTCTTGAACACCAGGAAGTAACAGACAGCCCGTCAGGTTTGTGTGTGTGTGTGTGTGTGTGTGTGTGTGGATGAGGTTCTTTTATGCAACACAAAAATATACTGACCACATATTGTGTCTACACTCACTCTCCAAAGCTTCAAACACATTTATTTTTGTTTCTGAATAAGAACGCCAGTAGTAGATAAAATACAGAAATAAGCTTTTTTTTTATGTTTTTGACTACTTCAAGCTTCATATCTGATCATTTCTTAATTTAAGAACAAACTACACTGGATTTCCTGGTTAATAATGTAAATATTTAATCCAAAAATAAAAGCATTTGCTTGATTATTGGGGCTGTTTTGTTGTTTTTTTACTGTAAATTATATTTTTGCACTTAACCCCTGTGCATTTTTGACCCTGATATGTACATTTCCATTAGCCTTCTTACAAAATATTTAATTTGTAAAGTGTTTACGTTCGCATAGCATGCTGACACATGGTGGTCTCAATCTTGCAGCCACACATGCCACAGTCTATGCCTGTTAACTGCCGCCTTTCATTGATACAAATCTTGTAAAAGCATGCCGCCTGCCAGACGTTCTCTGTCACCTGTGCTGTTCCCATTTGTCGATGCCTGCAGCCTCCTCTCAACATCACCATTACGATGAAACTCTGTTGGGTGCTGGGGAAGCGAGCGATGAGTGAAAGAACTAGAGGCGACCAGGGAGGAGATGACGACAAAGTCCCAAGCCACATTCTGAGTCAGACAGACCCCCCTCCTCTGGGAGCTCACTTCTTGGAGACTCAGCGCAGAGGCCCCCGGAACCCGGCGCTGACGGATGTCCAGGTGGTTGACCGCGAGGGAGGAAGGGCCCATTAGCAGATGGACGACGGACCCCGAAGCCGACAGGGTTAGTGTGAGACGTAGCACAGCTGAAGGGGGCAACGGGCGCTGTCATTGTCACCATGACGTCCCAAAATGGACTCCCATCCTCATGCAAATTACCACAAGACCATCGGCGGAATTACAATGAAAATACGGTGATGACACTGTTGTTACATTTGGTTTTGGCCATTTGTCTGTGCTGAGTTTTATTTTATTTCTTGTTGTCTGTTGTTTTCTGTCTGATGGTTATGTTGGTTATCATATACGTCTACTGCTGGCTGTACGACAAATTGCCCTTCAGGGATAATAAAGTACCTCCATACGTACTTTATAAAAGCAGAGTCATTATGTTAATTTCTGATGGTTCAGGTCAGTGTGGTCCACATTGCTTTAGCATGTACTGTCTGAAACCTTTTAAATAATTTCTTTGTCAGACAGACCCACACACAGCTGGAACACTGCAGCCTAAGTGCTGTTTAGCAGCAACAGGTCACAGAGTCTTAACTGAATATAAACATGTTTGACAGCAGTAATGTGATACTAGCAACAAGGAACGTCCCCAAAGACCTGAAATCCCTCTATGAAAAACGTCTTTTCGCACCTGCATGCGATGAGCAGCAACACCACGGCCGCAATCCATCCACTCCTGTCCCAGGCCAAGGTCGATGGTCTGATGGGGGGCAGGGGAAGCCATCACTCAGCCCCAGGTCAGGTCTCCTGGGATGGGATAACTTAGGCTACTTGGTTGTCCCCCTAAGGATGTTGGGCTCCTCCAGTTTGGCTAATGCTTTGAACACCTGCCTCTATACTGAGGGGGAAGATGAGCTTGTTTTAGACAGCGAATCTCAAGGTTGCTATGTAACAGACCTGTGTCAGACAGCGTTTGCTACCAGCACAGCTCCGTGAAGATTTACTGCCTGAGGATGATTCAGACTGTGATAAAAAGTAATTAATTTAGACTGCAGCCTTTGTGGCCTAAGACACTGACCATGTAACCACAATGTCCATGGTTCATTTCTGACCAGGAACACAGCACCTCGTCCTCTTCTCTCAAAACACATTTCCTGTCAAGCTTCACTGTCAAATGTTTGACTTTAATGGTGGTACTTTTGTCTTTTAGTGTGTCTTTTAATTTGTATCTAGTTAAGCTGTGATGTCTTTCTCATTGTCCCATTAGGGATCCTTATTTGCAAATACTGTTTGACTCATAAATTACTTCATGAGACACAATTAGAGGAAAAGTGAACTTCATCTCTTGAATAACAGATTTATCATGCCATTCTTGACCAGTTAGAGCCAAAAGACTTTATTTAGTTCTGGTGGTCGGTAGTTTTTTAACAGGGGTTAAACAAGGGTTTGTTATATGGGGGAACTCTGTGGTTTCAGGGTTGCCATGGATCAACCTTTTTCCTTAAGGAGTCCCTTTTTTATCATTGAGTAAACTGACACTAAGTGACATATTGTATGGATATTTCACATTATATCCAATGCACTTAACTGCTGATAAACAACTAACAAACAATTAACCCAAATAGTGAACGCAGTAACCAAGTTTGAGTAAAACAAGCAATTTCAATGAATTTGGAGCATTTCTATGAGATTATTTCCTGAGAATATTGCATCAGAGATATGTTTATACAATCCTCTGTCTGTATTGTGTGTGTTCTTTATTTTTAATAATCATACAGAATTAATAGGCTTCTTTTCTGACAAATTCAGCTTTTACTTCTCCCTGACACTTGCTCATTGTTAGCTCTTATTAGCTCTTTACTAGTAAAAACTGTGTACATGTCTAGTCCAGGTTGAGTAAGTTCAAACTTACATAAACAGATGATCTAGATAGGGGCATTTTGTGCTGTTCGTGGCCACCGTAGTTTCTCCTTCGTGCTTGGAAAGGGAGTGTGAAGCATTGCGATCAGCAGCTACAACACTAGATGCCACTAAATCTTACACACTGGTCCTAGCAGCAGTTTTGGACCTACTTTTCTCCCTTCTTTGCCATCCAGCTATCACTCTGCCGAAAAAGGAAACCCTGTGAAAGCATAGGCATATGTTCTCAACAGCTACAAAAAAAATAACGTGCTTTAGGCATTGTTTGAATTATTAATACAGAGAAAAGTGTGAACATGTACACTGTTGAAGATAAGTTAAGCGTCCCCTAATGACATAGAAGAGCGTAGGCCTATGTTGAATTTAACCCCCCGTTTTTGTACAGTGTTTCACAGCCACAGAATAGAAAACCTAGAGCAGTCAAGCTTTGTTTTAGAAAAAACAATAGATTTATGGATCATTCAGACGATAAACGTTGACTCTGATACATTTGTATTTTGGCTCGGCTCAGATGGTTCTAGTAAAATACACACATTTATATCAAGCTAAGCCCTGTATCTAATTGTCAAAGTGGTAAAGAGGCTTCATGTGAAATAGCCAGGATTTTCACTTTACTATTGTAAGAAAAGAAAAAAAATCTGGTGTTAAGGTACAGGACATTTTTAAGATATAATCTTCACTCACAAATTACTCCAGAGGCTAGTTGCCATGGGAATAAGATTAACTTATTTTCTTTTAGCGTCAACACAAAGGGAAAACAAACAGTAAAAGAGCCCTCATCAGATATGGCTCCCTAGCCTTGGGTATGTTTCATTATCACCCAAGTGCTCAACAAAAGCTAAAAGAATCCAGAGGTCCCTCCATCACACAAAGACGACAGACAAAAAACATGCCAAACAACTTATTACAGATACAGAAGAAACTGCACTTCATTTTGCCTCTAATTACACTAATGGAAGTCCCTTTGTAGGCCTTAGTGCTCCCAAACCGTTGAGCTAAAAGAGGATAGGCACTCTGCTAAAGGCCCCATTGTGCTGGGTAAGCCCCTGGCTTAGACAGAGAGGGAGACAGGACCAGCTGTAATTAGTTTAGCTCCCTCGCTGCTTCACATCTTGCCAGGAGAGGGCTTTGCCCAGTGAAAGGTGTCTCCACAGGGCTCTCTGGCTAAAATGAGGGCGGATCATCTACTAAAGGTCCTATGGAAGGGGTAGGAGATTCCTAACCTCCAGTCTGACATGCTGTGACTAAATTGGACAAGGGGGAGTCACACTATATAGGTGGTTAGATGAGTGAAGGGACCTAATTATGAAGGTCGTAAGGGAGGATAGTGTGGTATTCATTCCGCCACTGAGACCAGCAACCTACTTGTATAACTCTTGAAATAAAAGGTCAAGAATCCATTAAACAGAGACATGGCTGGTTTAGAACTCATGCATATGGTATTTGAAAATAATTCTTAGCATAATGAACACAGAGGAGCAGATGAATGGGATCAGGACAATTCAGTGTCACACGCATTTTCAATCAAGAATGGTACACAAAATCGCCTTTAAATACTTCAATGTGATTTTTGGAGCCATGTTACACACATTGCATTATTCCATGAGGGAAATCCCACTCATCTGGTGCTTAAATAGGCTAATACAAACCATAAACATATTTGTAATTACTGTTACAATGTACAATGCTGACTGCCTTTGACCTTGCCCATTCCATATGGACTGCATTCATGGAAAACATAAAAAACAGTCCATATCATGAGTCCTGCCAGTTTTCCTGGATAGGCTGGTATTTCCCAATGTTTGTCTTAATGAGGGTTGTTTTCCATTTTCTTTTTTTCCCACTGTGGATGTTGTCTTTGGGAGGTGGGTAGTTCACACCTCACTGAGCAGCCTCAATGGTTCCTAACCCAAAGTCTGCCATTATTTCTCACCCTTTGCCCTGTTTGAATGGATACCCTCTCCCCTCATTTTCCCCTCACCATGAAAGAAAGGGTACTAAATAATCTCCCCTCGCTTTAATCAGGGGAGCTCTGGAGGATTGAACAGAACCAGGGAGTTCGTGCCTTTGTGCTGGCCTTGACCGTCTTGATTCCGTTGGCATTTTCTGGCAAGGTCCACCACCCGGGGCCTTTTTAATTTGCTCTCTATTGACTCTGTGTTAATTGGGTTGGGGAGAGATGCATCCAGATTTCAACCCCAAGTTCAGTCATCTTAAACCTTCATTGTGTTTTTCGCACATTACACAAAAGATGCACGGCCTGCTGCGATGCAAGCGGTGTGAGGGAAGGGGAGGAGTGGGAGAACGGGAGGAGGGAAGATATTGGATGGAAAGGAGGAGTTTTGATTCAGGGTTTGAACTGTATGTTTGAGAAATGGGGGAGATAACAGCCAGTTGGATTCCTAAGCCGTTAATCAACACTGTCTTGCTTTTGGCAGTATTGAGATTGGGTGATCTCACAGGTTAACAGGGCCACAAGTAATCTATCAATCTGACTGCTAATTCCACCTGGTATTAACGTGTAATTTGTATCTGCATATCTTATCTGGATAAGCAATGTATGTTAATGAAAGGCACAGCCTAAATGCAAAGTGCATTGCAGTTGGAATGTCATCGGATGGGCCAGAACCACATCTGGAGGTCATCTTGCCCATCAAAAAACTGCAGATCACCCTTTCCTAGTATTAGTGTTAGCAAGTTTCTCTACTGGCTCTGATTTATTAAGTTTCTTATGTTGTGTCATATTGGCCAGAACACTAGCCCTTTTGCTTTATATATTTTTCTATAAATGGAAAAAAAATAACACTATAGTTTCTCCAAGGTACTATATCTTTAAAGAATCAGGTAGTTCTCACCTTCAAAGCCTTTTCTCTTGTGGAAGTGAAACATGACTGTAAAAGAATAATTTTTGCATGCAATTCCTCACTCTCAAACTCTTGGAAGTGGTTGGAGTAAAGCAGCTCATCATGTGACTCATGAATTCTTGTCTTTGTGACAGATGATTTTGTCCCTGATCAGTTTTTGCAGACACAACGCCATCGGGAGCGTACCTATGTTCCCCGGGTCCTATGTTCCCCGCTTTGTATGGGGCCGGGGCGGGAACCCTTACCCTAACCTAAGCCGGGGAACATAGGACGGGAACATAGGCCCGGGGAACATAGGGATGACCCCACGCCATCTTGTCGGACTCGTTATCAGTTTGCCAGAATTTCCTCATCAACATCAACTGTCTATTCAGAGAAACTGACTGAGAATTAAAGGTCCAGTGTTTAACATTTAGGACGACTGGGAGAAACTCGGTAGCCTAGCAACCTTAATGCTACAAACAACCCATAACGCAACACTCTCCTCTTTTAACAAAGAGAACATGTGATGTTGTGAATACATAAATACAAATGCAGCGAGCAAAGTTAGCCTAGTTTGCAAGGCTCAAACTGTGGTGAACCTGACCTTGCACACTGTAGCAGTCTATTGTTAGTGTCTTGCAATGCTTCCCTGCACCAAGTTTGTTGACAAGTCCACTGTCATCACCGACCCAACTTAACTGAGAATTGAGGCAGAATTGAGATAATGAGAACACTTATTAATACTATCTATCTATCGACAGTTAAGAATAATGCTGGGCATAGCTGCCTATTACTGCCTGTCTCTGCCTGGGTAAGTGTGTAAG
>NW_023340095.1:1844955-1863678 GCF_004916995.1 Morone saxatilis | reverse complement strand
GCTAATACATCAAAATTGTGTACTAACATGCAACCTGCATTAGATAATATAGCCAGATTGGTTTTATATCCATAAAAACATCTCACATCTACATTTAGAAATAGTCAATAGTCTACATTTATAATAGATTTGAAAACCATAAAATGTTTTTTTGTGTCTGAGATGAGGTCTTTGAAACAGAAGCAGCATAAAGTGAAATTGAATCTTGTGGGCAGGAGGAGGTAATGTGCAGATTTAACTAATTTGCTGAGTATCAAAGTGGTGATGCTCTGAGCATTTGCCAAGTTCAGTGCAGAGAGTCCAGGTAGATGATGCGGGTTGCTAGTTTTAATGGCAGAAATCCAACTACAACTTAAGTGTACATACAGTACCACTGTAACCTGCTCTTTAAACCAGCTCTTTCTTTGTGGTACAGCCATGCATACACACAGAAATGTCTAACCCAGATTTAGACAGCAGCATAGCCCGGGACAGGACAGCCTCTCTCTCTCTCTCTCCCTTCTCCCACTTCTTGACTGAGTAATTATTCCTTAAGCCCACCTACCCAGGCAACAAAAATAGAATTGATTTCCCATTATGTGAAGCATCACTCCTGCTGGGGAGGTCCTGTCAGGGTGACCAGGCAGCGAGCAGACATGTCTAACCTGAGAGCCCGGGACTGGCTGTGAAATGCTGCACAGGGCTATCGATGTGATCCTGTGCTTCATTTCCCAAAACAAAGTAGACACGCTGTTGTTACACCTTTCTGCCCCAGAACAGTCACTTGACCACAGTCAGAAAAGGCTGAGAGAGGGAGCCAGGCCCACCCTGACCACACACTGCTGGGTTTATTGACTTCAAAGTGTCTGCTTTTTAAAAGGTCTCCGATACCACGCAAAAGTTAGGATTGACTGTGTTGGGGCTAAGTTACTATTCAGTCTTATGTCAAAAGTTAAGGATGATACCAGGTTGCTATTTCTTGAGTTGATACATGAGGGACCAAATCACATGGTATTGAAAAGGCAAAGCCATTTATATAGTGACAGGTTGGCCTCGGCTGTATACATATATTTATTTTTACATTAATATATGGACCTCTTGTGCTTTTTTTTCCATGGGCCGCCTGCACCACACCCTGCTGTGCCAAGTTGTATGCATTTTCACACTGACCTCACAACTGTTTTAACCCGTGCCATTCAGTCAATGCCAAACCAAAGCCACGTTCTGCATTAAGTTGCCTGGCTCAACAACTTGAGTGAAAGCTCTGACTTTAAGTTCTTTTGTAGCTTTTAACTCAGTCTAGGAGTTTAGTTTCTGCCCTGCGTTCTTGTTGCACTTTCAGATATCAGCCTTATTTCGTAAGGATGTCTTACTATAATTGCAAACTGAGCATTTCCTGCTGCTGCTACGCCAAATTAAAAGCTTTCCACAGCCCAGTGGGAGGCTCTTCTTGTTAAGCAAGTAGAGGAGATGCAATGTGTTTGTCATCTATTTAGCAGAACTTAAGTTTGTGACAAGACATGGACATATCTGGCACTATCAGGTCAGTAGATGAGTTTTAAATATTGCAGTAAGCAATAATATAAGCGAAAAGAGCTACAATGAAAGGGCAACAGGCTCACCTCCAACTCAAGGTAAAGGCCTTTTACCTTGCTTACGGAAAACCATTATTGCTGTTCTAAACAAATTTAAATGATGACCGATTCAGCCTTTTGGATGACAGGCAGAACATCTTCAAGAATCCTAAGCAACTCCAGCTGCCCTTGATCTAGCTCCTCTGGATGACCTGGGTGTGTTCTTGATTGGTACGATAGCTTTGCTACCTTATAGAAACATAAAACAAGGTGATGAAGTGCAAACTAGCGTTATTTTATGTCTTTCTTTGAGTCATGTCAGCTCATATTGTGAGTCACAAGCTCATGAATGCCTGTGATCAAACAGATGTGGAGTTGAAGCAAGTACACCGGCTCAAAATTACAGTAGAAAACAGAATGCCAAATTCATTACAGCTTGTTATTTACTACCAGATTAAAAGCATATGGATTCCGTTTGGTGTTTGTATGGTGTAAAGAGATGCAGCCCCATTTGTCTCCATAACCCTTGCTCCTCAGAATCGCTGCTCAATCCTTTACAAAAACATCTCAATGTAATACAGTCAGTTCATGGCAAAGAAGATTTGTCTAATAATTGTTATCAGGAATTAGGAATGACACATGCAGTTCAAAGAAAAGAAACCCCTAAAAAACGATGTTGTTTAAGAACTAAATCCAACCATCCTGCTGTTATCACACTTCAGGGCACTGGGGAGTATCTGTACACAAGTATCTGTAGTTTGTAATCAATAACTCCCTGTTTATCTAGCCTCTTATTATACTGCTAAGTTATGACTTTAAGAGTCTTGTTTTTCTTTTGGAGCAAAGAAAAACTCCCACATTTTTATTGGTTTATGATAATGGAGACGCCATTCACCAGCATGCCTCTTCTCAATAACGGAGCTCTTCAGACCCTGTTTACCATGATGCTCTGAGGTTTATTACTAAAAGCACTGCCAGTACCCATCATTGTGCTCTCTGTGGTAGAGTAGGCTGGCTCTTACTGGCTACATTTAGACTCACTCAGGTACACAGTCATCTACAAAGCTTTTCCTGGCATATCACCTGCGTATTTTGAGCAATTTTATTATTCCAAGTAAGGCTTTCAAAATGATTTGGTGGCAGGCCTAACTTTATTTATTTCATGCATGTATTTTTAAGAATTCATATTCCTTGTATAGGTATATTGCCTGCTTTTATTATTATCAGTTTTATCTTTTCAGTTTTACTTTTGGTCACATCTGCTTTGCTAATCCTTGATTACTCTCTTTATGTGTAATCTATTTTTTGTCTGAGTCTTTTAACCCCAATTTTCTATGTTCTGCTGTCATTTTGGCCGTGTCTTGTAAAATATCAGCAATGCACTTTCCTTGTTAAGTAAAATTATGCTCTAGTAGTGAGTATTTACAGCAACAGGGTGGTGTGTGGAATCTCAAAATAAACTACTGTGTGTGTTCATGCCATGCTGGGACGTCACCTGACTTTGATGGTGGGCGTGTCCAGAAATGAGGCTAAAGGGATACGTACATATTATGAAGCGGAGGACCACTGACGAAGTTTGATAATGTGGGAGTGAGACCGGGTTGTAACTGTTGGTTTTCATTTTTTCTTTGATGACAAGAAGAAAAATACTTTATCAGCCTCTCTATTATTATTCTGGACAGTAGCAGGTATCCACAGATAACTGGTAAACTACAACTGTCTACCTCCAGTAGAACTTCTGTGCTTTTTTACATCAAGCAGCTTTAAATACTGAAACATTTGTAACATCAAACTTTGCCATAATCTCAGTCAGTCAAATAAGCTTTTTCATTGTTGATTGCTGTTGGATGGACTCGGTGTTCCCTCGGCTGAATTCTGCTTTCATCCCATTTTACAGACACACTGTCCTCCTAAGCAGGTGCCAATCACAGCGGGCTAACTCGCCCAGAGCCCTGAGCGGCTGGAACTCATTAGAAAAAGCTGGGCATGTTTTGGTGCCGGCACAGCCCGTTTTCATCCAGAACCCAATGTGAGACATTCCTTGGGGCAGGGAGAGGTTAATCAGCAGGGCAAAAACAATGAGCTCAGGTCCTGCAGGTAGGGAGGGGGAGGAGGAGGAGAAGGAGGAAGAGGAGGGCGGATGATAGTTGGTGTCCGGGGTGTGCGAAGGACGGCGTGGTGGGTCGACTGTGAAATGAGGAAATGCATCAGGAAATGCACAAGGACATCCAGGATGCTACACATTTCTGTGTATGCAGCAGATTTTTGTAATGCATCGAAAGTCACAGCATACCGAGTTATAGACATGGAAGTGGTTGGAATTCAACATCTGTTCAAAGTGAGAGGTCACGAGTTTTAGAAAGACTGCACAGTTCGACACTGGCCTCTGGTCCCATAGTCAAGGGAGTGCATCTGGAGTGCAACACGCTCCTTAATGTTATTGGCTGTTTAGTTACAGAAGTATAAAACAAATGCAGAAACTCTGCCACCTTTGCAGGTAGAAATCACTATGTAAAAAATCAGTAAAAAATCGGACATGAAATTGGGTGGAAACACAAGGAAATTGAAGAAACATGTTTTAGTAAGGCTTTTTAGATCATTTTACTTCATTTCTTCCACCCATGTAATGTGGGAACAGATCTAAAATACAGTGGATACACTGTAAAACCTGATGAGTTCATCGCAAACAGTTTTAGAAAACCAATTGCTTTAAACCATTTATAAACCAATTTTATTCATTAAAACAATTTAAGGATGAGATATCTGACTTAAGTAGAAGTAACTGAAGTATTTCTTGTTGAGGTAACTTGGGTAAATTAAGCTAATTGTACCAATTCCATTCAGTCAATTGAAGTTACACTCATATGCAGCATTTCTCAAAACTTATTTAAAACAGAATAGAATTTATCTGAATAAAGTAAGTTAATTGCATCTTCTTTATACAAATGTTACCACCAAGTTTAAATTTACTGTTTTCTTCCACTAAAGCAAATTATTATATTACCTGTCAATACAGCTGACGCATGATAAAAACAATTAAGAATTAAGTAATTATCAACATGGTAGCCAATTAATTTTCTTTAATTGCCCTCAAAAGAACTGAGTTGCTTCAACAATTCATTTTTGAGTTGGGTTTAATTCACGTAAATGAGTGACTTAAGATGTGTTTTTAGGTTTTACAGTGTAGTGGATAGCTTGCACAGTTGGATATGTACACCACGGCCCATTGTAACCGCTAATGGCGTGGTCTAGTGTCGATTTAAGGCCAGTCCGGCTGTAGGACTCATTGCGGTTAGCTTTTTATGAGACACTCAGTGGACAAGCCTTTGGCCCAGGGCCCATGCCAGGCTCACCACATTTCCCTGGCACCGTACACACATACAGTACGGGACAAAAATACTGACCAGCAAACACAGCAATGAGAAAGAATGATTTAAATAAGATGCCAGGGACTAATCTTCACATTTGTTTTGATGACTCTAGGGAAGACAATTTGAAGAGATAACGTTAGCTGAGGAAATTAGAGATAAGTCAAATGTCAGTACAATCTTGCTCACACTCCACCCTAGAGGTTTTTGAAAGCTTGTCGACAGCACCCACCTACCTTCCTCCAGTCCTCTGCCTTCAGCTGCTGCCGCTGCTGCAGCTGCTGGACACATTCATTAGCATATCTGGTCATTTTCCCTCGTTAACATGCACCAGTCTGACTCGTTTGGGCCTCAGTTATCAGCCTGCACCATATGCTGTGTAGGTGGTAGCAAGGAGTCTAGACAGATCCTATGGCAACTCTATCTACTGGCCCTCTGAGACTTTCCTCTTAGTTTGACTGCTTTATGACACGAGTTTATTCATCCCGTTCTATGTATGATAACCCTGCCCTCCTGGGCCCTCTCTCTGTGTGTGAGTGTGTGCATGTATGAAAGTACCAGCATGTGTCTGCAAAGGCTAATGATGCACATTCTCCTCAACAGGCATTAGTCAATCCTTGGCAAAAGTGTGTATGTGTGATATCTGAACGGCATTCACTGGTGTTCAAGGTATCTTTTGTCTCGCCTCTTGTAAGGATGAATGTGTTAAACTCCTGTCCACGTGTACCACTCTGGTTCTGTCTGGTTTTAACTTAATATGACTTAGTGATAAACTTTATTTATCTGATTTTGTATCTCCATCTGTCGCAGCTTCTCCATTCTGTTCATCTACAGTGCAGTGCAGGCAGAAGCATAGTTCTCCTTTTCTTTGTTTCTTTTCCTCCCATGGTTTCAGGCTTTGCAGGACAGGTTTTTTCTCCACTTATAATTGACCATTCACTGATTTATGCCTGTTGAGCTTTCCAGTGTAGCATTTTATGAAGCTATTGGTGGTAGATTTACCTTAGAATTTGTGATTATGTGTGAGGCAATGGGTCCTTTACTTCAGACAGAACTTGACAAAACCAGGGTTTTATTTTTCTGCTACTGTACATTTTTCTAGCTGAAAAGACGATTGCTGGGGAATTTTATCAGCTGTGGATAGGTGATAAAATCTCCAATGAGTTGGTTGAGTTTGTGAGTTGGTTGCAAGCTAAGTCTATAATGTTTATGGCTGACTTGTGCAAAAGGGTCCTTAATATGCATTTAATGGCTATCTACATGATATGACTTAGTGCCATGAAAACTGAAGCTGAAGCTAACAGATCCCAGGTAAAAACTCCAAAAGACTATCAGCAAGAAGACTGGCTATTTCTATTTAATATATATTATACATATTCATAATGCCTGCCACCGGGTCGGATTCCCTTTGAATTCACAATGGCCTCCAGAATCCACACACAATCAAAGTGCCTTGTTGCTTCTTTAACTATAGGCTATTATAAGTTTCGCAACCACCATAGTTTCCCATTAATACTTGGTTGAATCGAGGGGTTTCAGCTGGTTGCAATCTCCAATCTCACCGCTAGATGCCACTAAACATTACACACTGGTCCATTAGTTACACACGAAAAAAGGTTTTGAGGATAAGGAGTTAACAATAAAATTGGAAAAGACCAAAACAGAGCCAACAGACAGAGCTGCTAACTTTACCCTAAAATCTGATACAACTGTAGTAATAGTAATCTTGGATAAACATACCTGTCACTTTTTCACTACTATTTTTGGTTTTGGAAAGATAATAATATGACAGAATCAATCTCTTTAGATGAGAAGAATCGCCACTATAGAGCAATGCACACTGCTTCAGCATGTTGAGAAATTCAAAGCTTGACAGGCCTCTGTGGCTGGCTACAGCTGCTTGGGAAACGGTCAGTTAACAAACGCTCAGTTATGTCCTCATAGTTTGCATTGACTGTTTTGGCCAGACAGAAAATGAGAAATCCAAATAGGGCCTCAGAGGCCATTTTCCTTTATTGTATTTACAGCATGTTGTAGAAGAATCATCAAAAGAAGAATTCTGTCACTCATCCTAATGTCAGTTGGCTCACAGTTCCTTTGCAACCACCTCATAAATCACTGAATGTAACAGACATCATTTTACAGCTTATGAATAAATTCCCAATGACAATTGGATTTCTCCAACAGTTCAATCCACATAAGCCATTTTGTTGCCAAATGACCACCCTGCCCTGTGGGTTCCCACAGTGACCTCATTATGTTTGATGTTTATCGATTTGATTCCTTTTCTGTGGTTAGTTTTCATAAAAACCTCAGTGGAGCTTTGATTAACATGGGAATCCAAAGTTAATGACAGAATGACAGAACTATTTCTTTGAAAGCATATGTCATAAAAACAACAGATGGAGCATGTAAGCTTTATAAACACTTGTGGTCAGATCCATGTTCCCTTTAATTTGTCAAAATATTGTCCTACAGCAAGTACAGGACTGATTATTTTATTGCATCTGGTTGATGGGATTTTACTTGTAAGTAATTATAATTAAAGTAATTATATGAACACACTTGTCCGATCTTCACACCCCTCCCTGTTCTGTAGGGGGGACAGGTTGGACCTCACCCACCAGCAGCAGAGAAGTTACCAACGTGACATCGGATCTCACCTGCAGGGGCTCCATGATCTCAGCTGAAGCCAGATTTCAGATAGAGGGGACGGGTTGCCCAGACAGGCTGCTTGGACGTGGGCCAGCCGCACAAGCTGTGAAAAGGTCCTGCAGCCTCCCTCACATTTTGCAAGCGTTACATTTGTTCTAGCTTCTCTTCACTTCCCCCGCCATCTGTGGTCTTAATGAAGCTGTCAAGAAGCTGTCATTCACTCATGAGTGGCTGTGCCTCACAGCACGATGGCTAACATTTAGCCAACAGGGAGTCAGCAAAGCCTTGAGCTGTGGCATAAAGTTCCAGAAATGCTGTGTAAATGACTTTCAACTCACCAGACATCAACGCTCGCGAGCAACGTTTTACCTGTGACGATGATACAAGCTAGTTGAATTAACGACCAAAGACAGGCCTTTGTTTTTTCTCGTTCTTGGGAGAATGAAGTCTCAGAGTGAATTATCTGAAAGAGTAATGACAAATCACAGCATGCCATAAAGGTTTGGACCAGAGTGAGATTGTAGTTGTGAAGAACAAAAGGGAAAGTCTTGGTGGTGGAGGAGTCATGGCAACGGCAGACCGCTGGGAAGTTGATGAATGACAGAAGGGATTTTGATTCTTGTTCACATGGTGTCACACATGGCTTCAACGGAACCGGAGGCTTTGTGCCGCTCTGTGTATCCACGCCCTCCTGTTTATTGACTGCCAATGTCCATTGTTTTTCAGGCAAAGCAGTCCCTCCCTCTGTCTAAAGGTAATTCACCAACGACAATCTGCAGCTAGTGACTAGGAGAGGGTATGGGATCTGGGTTTATTGGACAAAAATTTGACTCAGTGCTGCGGTTGTTTTTAAAGCACTTTCACATGTAATGTCATGAGCTTAAATGAAACCATTATTCCACTGAGCAAACAGGATTACAGTGATTTCCCAGCAGAGTTTCAATCATTATTAATGATTGAAGTGGGGTCGATAAAGACATCAAAAATCTTGGATCTGATTTAAAACTGACCCATGGAAAAATTACCAAAACCACCCCAAGCCCTAACCTTAAACCCTAACCCTACCAACCCTAACCCTTACCCTTGTTTCCTTAAAAATAGAGACCTGATCTGAAAGAGGCATAAGGACAGTCAGACCCAATCCAAAAAGACCCCAGGATAATTATATGCCATCCAAAATGCTGTCGATCCAAACAGAGCCTTGGGTAGAGTCTTGGTTCGTTGGAAATGCATAGACCTTTGAAGACTAGTGTGGGTCATGTACGAGCACCAGTCAAGTGGTAAGTGACAAATTATATAATGGCTCCTTTATCATAAGTCTAAATCCCCAACAGCCTACATTGTAGGTCTGTGCATGTCCTTGGAAAAAAGCCCTTCTCTGTTAATTACTGTTCTAATTCAGTTTTATCTCTCATGACCATAATTTCCACACTAATGTCATAATCGCCCTCAGGCTGTAGCTCTTCTATGACGGTGAATTGAGGAGGAAAGAGAAAAAAATACAAATAGATTTGGATGCAAGTTCAATGTCTTTGAGACGAGACTTTTAACCATGAGAAAGTGTTGCGGGTGCCGCTTTTTCCAACGGAGCTTGTTGGGATTGTGAGAGGTGGAGGGGTTGGAGGCTTTTTGCGAGATGCACGGTGCCAAATGGGGATGAGTAAGCAGTCCCAAGAGCCAGAGGTTGTTCTGGGCTATAAGGAGTGTGGCCACACTGACGTTAGCCAGCGCTCTCCTTTTATAGTGGAGGAGGGTAGCGCTGAGCCAAAAGAGGCAGAGTGAGCCAGCCAAAGCTAGCAGCACATCTCAGCGGCTGTGGCCCATTCTCCTCCGCAGGCTGCTAAGCCTGGACAGACACCCGCAACCGCAGAGCTTGGAGTGGACCACTGCTCAGTCCCTTTCATTTAACCAATCACTCTTTCATTTCTCCAACTCAAGCCTCTCTCTTTCACTCTCTACACATCTGTCTCTGTCAGTTTCTCCCTCCACCTTTGGCTCCCTCTCTATCTGTCTTTTCCCTTTGGACTTTTTTTTGGCTCCCCCACTTGTCAATCTGCTAAACCTATTAAGTATTACTAAGAGGGCAAAAATGTGGCATAATGAAATAACATAGGGAATAACACCCTGTCGTGGGTGAAGATTAAACTGGTCTATTTATGAGCGCAGAACAAATAAACTAGCTTTGAGGGTGCGCCTGTACGATGTCTGCCACAGAGTAGTGACAGGGCCTCAGAAAGCAGCACTTTTCTGTTCAATAAAGCTAGAAGGAAAATCCATGTTACTCCCATAACTGAGGTCTTTATGAACAACGAACATTATGGTTGGCTTTAACTTAGCAATGCTTCTATCGACTGTGTCTGAGGCACTGATGTTTTTAACTTGTATGTATCCAGGGTAGTGTTTTAGTCTTGTTCTTCAGCACTCAGGTGTATAATTTAACAGCTATATATGTTAGCATGATTGAGCTGCTGAGTGCAACCATATTCAACCACTGTTGGCCATTAGAGAAAATATCCATCCTCAAAGCCTTTATCATTGGTAAAAGACAACAATTATGTACAGTACCTCACATTTCCTGAATATATTTTAGTTTTTATAGCGATAGCTGACAGAGCTGCACTGGAGTTTTATTAAAAGCCAAACTTTCTATAGCATCGACAGTAAATTACAGGTTGTTAGAATCAAAGAGCAGGGCTTCTTTCTAGGTATCCACAGTAGAAGTAGCGATACCAATTTGTCCGCTGTCAAAATGCCTTCAATGGACGAGAATGCCGTGCAGCCGGAAGAAACGCTCCTGTTGTTCTGTCTTAAGCATCATCACTGACGCTCTACCAACTGAAAGCAAAGCCAGGCATGTATCCTGAAGATTGTTCAAATAAAAATAGCTGGTAATGTAGCATGAAGCTCCAGTATTCCTATGGTTACCTGTAAACACTGTTTAAGAGCAGTGGTTATGTTTGAAGTGTCCTGATATACTTGACACAGCTGGAAGGAGTCAAAGTCATTGACAATGAGACTGTACAAAGGAAACTCTGTTTTGTATGACCACTTGTTACATGACCAAAGGCCCATGGTCACTCAAGATAAGATTCTTAAAGGTCCAGTGTGTAACGTTTAGGAGTATCTATTGGCAAAAATAGAACCTAATATTCATAATTATATATTCATTAATGTATATTCACGCAAATGTAGGAATCTTTGTGTTTTTGATACCTTAGAAAGAACCATATTCTTCTACAGACGCCGCGGGTCACCTTCCCTGGAGTCCGCCATGGTTTACAAAAACAGTTTGTATAAGGGCTTTTGCATTGTTTGCGAGTTTGGCAGCCACCGCAGTTTCTCCTACACACTTCACAGTCCGTTCCTTTTCCCAGGTCATTATATACAGATGCCAGCAGTGTTCAGTTTCAATCTGCAACTTCACCACTAGATGCCCCTAAATCTTACACACTGGTCTTTGTGGCACCTAACAGACATTTTTCCTTTGGCCAAAGTAAAAATTGTACTGTATCTTTCTATTTGAAAAGAACAGTTTTCTTTTCTAAAGTTGGGTGTTACGATTGATATCGATACACTGACACTTCTTTGCATTTCTGTTAATGAAGAAGTTAAACAAACAAGATAAGACATGCTAGTAATTCTCCACTTTGGACAAGGTAAAGCTAGCTGTTTCCCTCTTTCCTCCAGTCTTTGTTAAGCTAGGCTAAACACATCCTCACTGCAGCCTCTGCACGTACCCACAGACATGCGATTAGTATTGATCTTCTCACTTACTTTCAGAGGCGTAGCAAATAAGCAAAATGTTGAGCTATTCCTATAATTCAGTCCTTCATTACCCTCCTGTTCTTCCACCCTTCCCACTCCCGTTCACTTTGTTCTCCCCTGTCTGCACGGCATCATCTCTGCCTGAGCTGTAGCTCAGTGTGCCAGCACAGGGCTCAGGAGATAATGCTTATAGCTACAGGACAGATTTATTCCAACATGGCTGGCCGTGTACTCGACCAAAAGGATCTTCAGCACCTCCCGGAGCACCGCTGTCCTCTGGAGCGATGAGGACAAAGAGGGGGGAGCGAGCCACCGGGGCCTCAGTAAGAGAAATCAGACCTTTTCCACCAGCTCCTTCTTTCTCATTATACACCTCCCTCTCTTTGGCTGCCAGTCTCTCTCACACACACTCATACACACACATATAGAGGTCAGTCATCCATACAGATTACAACACCCACTGAGGGGGCTGAGGATGGGTTCTTGCCTGACACTGAGAAGAGCTCTCACTATTACGCTGTTATTTCTGGAGCACCTTTGTCTGATCGTCATCAGAATATCTGCTTGTAATACTCTCCACTGTAGCTACAGACTACACAGAGGGTGCTGCATTGATCTAATGTACAAATATACAGTACTGCAGTATTTTCAGCAGCTGATATGAATATGTAGAAGCAAAGATTTTCAGAGTCAGAGTTTAATGCATAATCTTTTAATAACAGAAAAGATTTTCCTTGGTAGTACTTTTTTCTTCTAAACCTTTCTTGTCTAAACCTTTCCCCCCAATACCTTAAGTAATTTTATTGCATAATAGTAGTGAATACAATAATATTTGTATTTTTATCAGTGAAAATATCAATTAAACTCACCAAAAGTGCAGCTTTGTTGATGCATTAATAAAACCTAACAAAAATGAGCCTGCAACATCCTCAGAAATCCAATAGTGAACAAAACAGAAATTTGCAGTTTGGTTTTTAGGTGAAGTAGCACTGCTGACAAATCTGAAAAATCCCTCTTCAGGAAATAGGTCAACATTAATCCTAGATCTTTACAACAGTTTTTGGCAGACAAACATAAACTGCAGCCCCCGATATTTCAGATACATTAACAATCTTGTTTAACCTCGTCCTGCAGTCTGTGCTGCTTTTTAAAATGCTGTTTCACTTGTCAGGTGAGAAACCGAGCTGCTCTCGCTGAAGCAGCTTCCCAAAAACAAGTCGCTGGCAGGCGTGCTGGCTTTGGATTGGCTTGAGTGCAGCTCATAAGCTGTTGATTCGGGTTTTTCATTTCGAAATAATGCTAAGCTATCATTGAAATCAATTACCTGTGATGAAGGGTTTTTTCAAGTGGATTTTATTTTATCCCACTTTTCTCTTGACCCAAAGGTTGGAAAAGGCGTAAACCTCATCCTGCCTTGGGCTGTGTAATTCAAACTGCAATTTCATAAGTGACCAGGAAAAACAGGGCAGATAACTGTGGAGAATAAATAATAATAAAAAAAATGATAATAAAAAACTGGGATGAGCCTGAGTAACAAGCATTAGGTCTACCTCCTGTGTCTGGCATCTCCTGGGAACTCTTGCAGAGCAACAGATGGTAAACTCTGAATGACTCAGCCTCAGTTCGTTCATGTGTGGTCCTCTACTGTCACCTGCTGGTCACATGAGGGAAGGACGGAGGCCTCAGATATATGAAATAATGGAAAAAAGTTGCCTAAATGCCATCATGTGAAATTCTTAATGAAAACTACTATCACAGAGCACCCCTCCGCGCTCAAACAGGTCCAGGAAAGGCTTAATGAATCAATTCAGCTCAATAATTGAAGTTTAGACATCTTTTGTGAGTGATGATGAAGAGATCTCCACACTATGCTCTAATGATAAACACATGTGAGTCTTCCCACTGTCTGGGCCAATTATAGACAGCAGATACTAAACAATCTATCACAGCCGTATAGAAAAATGGCCCCCCTGATACAAAAGGAGGATGAAAAATGACATGGAATGTGAAGAGGTGAGAGCAGATGGATTATGAACTATAAATGTATAACAAATGAACCGAGCAGGGGGCTCAGGACTGCCAGACCCGCTCAATCAATCACCGCTCTAACAAGGCAGTGGGCAACATGCTGTCATTTGAAAGAGAGAATTCCACGCTCAGAGGAGAGTGGCACACACGCACACACGCACACACGTCCATATAAAAAGAGATATAAGGGTGAGAGCACTGCCAGAGGTTGTCTGTCTGTGAGTTGTTTGTTGTGTGGCTTTGTGAGGTTATAACCTCATCATGGACCAGCCGTCCGACGTGTTTTATTCTCCCTGTCTCGTATCTCTCCTGTCCTATTTGTAGCCACACTACTGCCGTGACTGTAGGGCGGGCAGTGGTGGTGATTCTCTACCACTTTGGTCCAAATTTATGTTTCTATTTGCTGGATCATATTTCCAAGACCATGAACCTGAACAACTTTGGTGATGCAATGAATTTTCATCTAGCACCAGTGAAATGTCTTCATAACTCCTGAACAGTGTTGCAGTAACTCATTACTACTGCTTACTGTTACTTTTGTATTCACCTCCTACTGATTTAAAATCCAACAATCCAAACACATCACTGGATTACATTTTTGTGGAAACTAGTTTGGAAGATGAAAACATTCAGCAGCTCGTAATATTCATATTTCTTTGATTTTAACAAACAAAACTGGATTTTAATCATTTTAAGACTTAATTTTGGGGAGAAATAGGGAAGTAGCAGAAGAGTAATATAATTAGTAGTGTATTAAATTACTGTTGGCAGGTAGTAATAAGTAAAATAGTATTACTCTTGAAAAGAGTATTAAATAGATTTTTGAGTAACGTAGCCCAACACTGCTTTATTGTATCCGTTGCTTTAGTTTGTGGCAAAAATACCTGCAAAGCTAATTCTAATCATCTGCAGTCGGCCTGTTTAGTACATGTAAGAAACCTTAGGATGCTAATGTGCTAAACTAGGGGGTGAACATTTAAAATAAAAACAAATTTATATCAACTTTTATTAATTTCACAATTTGTTTTAGCGCATCCGTGTTTTCCAACTGAAAGTAAAGCTAATTTCATACATAGCACAAATACGTAAAGGAAAAACACAAGTGGACCCAGATTTGGCCACAAGTTAAAAAATATATACATAAATAAATAGAGCAAAATGTAATTGAAGGAAACATTTTTTAGCGTTACGCCATCAGTGCGTACGTTCCCAGATAGCTACAGCTAGTTAACGTCTGTATGTTGGGTCACATAACAAATTTCACTTTCATCCCTGAAGACCCTTGACCCCCAAGATTTAGCTACATTTAATTTGTGTGTCTTGGGTCGCCTGCCTTAGTGTAACTGATTTTATGTAGTGGACTTTTTTTATATAACCATACTGATTTTGATAGTTTAAAACTATTAAGAGGATTAATATTTATTATATGATTTTCTCATGGAATATCTATTTTATTGGAATATTGATGTTGGTCTATTACAAACCACTTCCTCTAATTAGACTCATAGTTATGGAAGAGTAGGGCAAATATTTTACTGCCCCCCTGGAACCTGGATATGGCTTTACTCCTGTTCTGTCTTTACCTTACCTCACCTCTCCCTCTCTTAACACACCTCTCATCCTAATCCTCTTTTCTCCTGCAGATAGACTCTCTTTGCTCTTTTGAGCTCAGTGTCCAAACACAGACAATGTCTTTTAGCCACTCAGTTTGGCCTGTACCCTCCAGAGCTGTGGACTCGAGTCAGATGGCTTGGACTGGAGCCAGACTCAAGCGACGAATACTTGATACCTTCCCCCAAACCCAAAGCTGGAGATTATTTAAAAAGTGCGCCGTGAATCGATACATTTTTCTTCATTCACTGAATCAACTTATATTAACACTTTTCATTCCCAGCAAGTGTCACTTAATTCCCCAGATCCACTTTGTTTGAACCGATCCAACAGCATCCAAACAAGCCTTTTTATAGATCTCCTTCTTGTTTGTTTTCTCACCTTTTTTAATTTATCCTTTTCCATATGTTTGTATAGATATGCTCCCTATGTATGTATGATTGGGTATGGTTATGCATGTACATATTTATATATTTATACCCATATGTTTGTATGTATGTATGTGTGTTTATATTTTATAGTTTGTTTGTGAAGTACTTTGTAACTTTGTTAAAGAAGTGTTATATAAATAAAACTTTACTTACTTACTTACCTCCATATACATGTATGAACCTGAAAAACAGTATAATGGTCATTTTCCCTGTCAGAGTATTATTTAGAAGTTGCAGCCACTGCCAGCATTTTGATCATATTTACTAATCTTTCAAGACCCACGGAATATTACGTTCAATGAATATGGAAACAGTGAATACATCTAAAGAAAATACAGTGCCTCTATTGTTATAGGCTACACAAAAAAATAATTTTATTAAAACTTTGTTTATCCTTTTTTTTCTCAGCACTTGTTGGTCCTTTACATAAAAACAAAATTTTGGACCTAAAACTCAGAAACTTCCACTAACTAACTAACTACTATTATATAAAATAAATAAAATAATATTCTAATGATGTTAGCACATCTCTCAAATGTCTTTCTTACAATATAATATATAATATACATATTATTCTGCTTGTTGGGAGTTTTCAGAGTCTTAAATGACGGAAAGTCTTGTGAATGGAGGCTATAGTGTTATATGTTCTGTTGTTAAAATGGCATTACATGTTGTGAAGAGTGCATTATGACTTAGAACTCAAAGGTTTAAGACTTTGGACTTGTCAGTCTCAATTTGGGACTTGACTCAGGACTTGACAGTTTCTTGTCTCTTGCAAAACAATGACTTTGGTCCCACATCTGGTACCTTCACCCTGTACTGCCACTCTGCTTCCTCATCATCCTCATAAAGATGACCTCACCGTCCAGCCCGGGGCCCCCGCCTCTCATCAGAACCACACAGACAGAGCTCAGGGGCCCAGGGGACTCGGGGGGTTGAAGTGCCACATGCAGCCATGTCCAATAAACACATTGTGAGTGCAAGCTGTGCTGTCAGAGTCCAGCGAGTCACAATGAGGCAACAGCGTGTATACTGGCCACAGAGAAGCCATGGGAGAGGGATATCCCGTTGTCATGGCCCTGAGACTTTCTTTAGGGCCAGAGAGAACAGAGGGAGTGAGGCAGAGTGGGGGGAGGAGGAAGGGTGATGGTGATTTGGTGGACACGGCACCTCTCCTCACCCCACCCTGCACCCTACTGTCCTCTCAAAGAGTCACAGAGGGGTGTCGGAGCGAACAATGAACCTGAAAGTGAGAGCAAACAGACACACAATCTTTTTCTGATTTTTATTTTATTTTTCAGTTTTTCTTTTGTTCTTTGAAGCTTGATACCTTGAAACACTTACAGGTTACTTATGTTTCTAAACTGGGAAATCACAAAGACCCGACCTGGTTTGCTCCTGAAGGTGGAAAAACAACCTAGATTTAATAAAACATTTATTTTAAAGCCTTTAAGATTACAACTCCAGTCATGTTGCACCTCTATTTAACACATTTTTAAATTGTTTCTATTTTATAGCAATAGCATTTTTCTACCAGAGCAAAGTGTTTCTCGGGGCGGGGCCTCACTTATTACTGTACAAAAACCCAACTTTATCAGTGATTTGGATGAAACTAGATCATATTTTGTGGAAAATATTTTCTTAATAGTTCTCCCTGTGACATCCTCTGGTGGCTCTGTTTCAACTTTGCTAACTGCTAATGTAGCTGCTGTTAGCGTGCAACTGAACGGGGCTCAGCAGCCTCCCAGTGAACACAGCTGGACAGCGGTACCGAGGTGATTCACAGAGTTTCCAGACAGACTAGCTAACTGCCGCTATAATGTTAGCAGCCATTAGCTACTAGCTCGTGCAACTACAGTTAGCTGACTCGAAGGTGCCAGGAGCAAAACCCAGCAGAAAATCCCAGTACTGTATTCCACTTTCTGTGGGTCTCTCTCAAAGTTTGGATTTAACTTCATCTGAATCTCTAACTGCATCTTTTTATACAGAGGTTACAGTACTGTTATTCTGTCATTAAAGAGGAGTAAAATAACTGTAACCCTGTTTGCTTTGATACTCTTCTGTCAGAAAATGAAACAATGCACCTCAGTTTGGAGACTCAAGGTCAGTACACGTGCAAAAAAAACTACGTTGGCGATAGATCAAGGTAAAGCGAACGCAAACACACGCACTCAAGCTTGAGACTTGCCTGGACACACACACACACACGCACTTGTGTTGGCCTTGCCTCTCAGCTTCCTCCTGGCTCAGCTTTTATGAAGAGAGCAGTGTGAAACTGACACAGCCATTATCTCTCGTGTAGCTGCCCCACCCCTCCCCTCCCCCTGCCCTCCCTCTGCCCGTCTCTCACACAACAGGGACAGGAACCTCGGATCACAATGAAAGGACTGCGACTGCTTTGTTAAAAGATTCTGGTTTAAGGTCAATGGTTGGGTTGTGAAGCCATGCAAATACCAGCGTGAGTTCATAGCAGAACTGGTCTCGGATCAGTGGTCAGCTTGTTCTGGGAGTCTTTGTGAATATGACCTCATGAGTCTACACATTTTTTTGCCATTTTGCCAGTTTTTTGTCCCACTTTCAGTGTTCTTATTTTTAGATTCTTTATAATAAGATCCCTTGGATTTTCTGTCTCCATTAACCATAATACCCCATCCTCCCTCCATTCACTTTGGAGCCAAAGCTGACAATGACCTCCTATAGGTGAAAGAGACATTATTTTTGGTTATGTGAAAATGGAGCCTCGGGTTTCATTATTTTTATGTTCTGCTACTTATATTTTTGTCTGGGGTCAACCATGTATCTTCCTTACACAATTGCAGCCAAGTGGAAACCGTCCCGCCTGCAGCCGTGTCACCTCCCAAGGCTCCGGCGTTATAACTCAGAGAGCCTCTGCGGAGGGCCTTGCTTTGCTGCATCACCTTCATTAACCACCGTGCTGGAAGCTTCTCTGTCATCCCTGGTTCGATGAGTCTCCTCTCAACTCCGGCTTAGCTTCTCCAAGTTTATTTTTCCACTTATCTGTTGTGAGGACAGAGGGAGGCAGAGACAGAGGGACTTGGGCTGTGTTTTTTAATCTGTTATTCTCCTGTATTGGCACGGGTGTCTCCAGTGTGGGGATTAAGAATCCAGACAGAGTGATGGAGCTCGGCGCTGACCCCGAGGGCGGCTGAGGACTGGAGGAGGAGAGGGGAGAAACAAAATAAATCATCTCTGAGGAATGAAAGAGAGAAAGACGGAGACACAAAGAGGCGGGTGGAGGATTGGGAGCTTGTGTGTGTGTATGTGTGTCTGACAGACAAAGAGAAGCGATAG
>NW_023340095.1:1841531-1844912 GCF_004916995.1 Morone saxatilis | reverse complement strand
TTTTTGAGGTAGGGAGGGGTCTAAATCCTGAAACGTGACCTTAGAGGTTGCCTCCCAGAGTTGCACCATACAGCAGTGCGCTGATAACCAGCCGAAGGTTGGCGTGTAGGAGTACCACTGTGCTTCACACCTCATTTCCACATGGATGAATGCATCTGATGAATAAACAAGTTCAAGTTTGGTGGATCCCGGCCTATCAGCTCAGAGGCAGCGCTGTATTCCTCAGCATGGAGTTTTCTTTACTTTTTACAGCAGTGGAGAGGCTACAGCGTTGATTCTGAAGGAATGGTGACCCCCCACAGTTTTTAATTGGTCTCGGATGCATTTTTATGTGACCCCGTAAGAGAAAGGTCAAGTTTGCGCTTGTTGTTTCAAGTGTTATTTATTGTTGGAGCATGTAAAATCAGACTCCATTTCCCCTTGACCTGCATTAGACTGTAGCATCAACAAACTCTCTGAAATAAGCAGATTAGTTCATATGCACCAGGAATCAAAACATGAGGTAACATAATATATAAATTGTGGGGGACACATCTTCCCAGTTATTCAAATGTGCTCAAAATGCCTAAAAAATGTAACCCAATGTTCCCAATCCTACTGAAGAGCCTACACCCCCTTTTTGTATTTTATTGTTCTCTAACTGTCTTTATCATTCTAACAGAACACAACAAATGTTGAGTTGAGGATGACACATTTTCACTCCTGCCATCTACAAATAAGCAAAAACATCTCATTCTAAGGTAACAAAAACACAATGATTCCTATATTCAGTTGATTATACACTGATAAAAACATATCTATGAATATTATATTCCATGTCTGCCAATAGATCCTAAATGTTACACACTGGAACTGCATTTGTGAAAAAAAAGTTTTTGCTTAAAAGTGTCAGTAATTGCATGGAAACATCAATTTTTTACTGAATACTGGATATTCTTTGATGCTTGTACAACGTGAACAGTTTTTCTTTTCTGCACGATACCCTGTTGCTCCTCTGCGATCCTCCGGTAACCTGAAGACCTATTTCACCTTTCTCTGTTCAGGAGCACATTAACATTTCCATGTATCTTTGCAGTACTCTCGTCTCAGCCTGAACAGATATTTAAGCATCATCTCCAAAAGGAATACTCCTCCCAAATCAATAGGAGGGAAAAGAGATTGCTTTGAACGTCAAATACTCCAAATTCTTGATGTGTTGCTCCCCTTATTATCTTCTCCACAGTGTCACCCCTGAGTCCCTGCACTCTGACATCTTCAGTGTTTTGTTTCCCCGCATTTCCTTCCTGGGGCTTTATTTGTCAAGATTGCTTCCTGACTCAAGGTCATTCCTCCTCATTCAACCTCCTCTCCTCGACGTATCGATGCCAGTAGAGCCATGGTTCTTGGCCGCCAAAGCAAAATCGATATCCCTGAGCGCTCGGCGCTTGTGCTCTAATATCCTCCAAACACCACCTGCCAAAATATTTATGCTGTATTCATGGGAGATGCTTAGAGAGAGACACAGAAGAACAAGGAAAGACACAGCCGGTGGCTTGGTCAGATCTTAAATAGAACACTGTGCTCACATCACAACAGTTGTTGATTTATAGTTTATTGCGATGCAGGGTCAGTACACTGTAAATCCTAACAACACATCTTAACAAAAGAAGCAAGCTAACGTAATCCTCCAGGTGTTGAAGTAATAGTGCGGCATTTTAAGTATTGATGATTTAAATATTTTTATACCATTACACAAATATAAGCCCCAACGCCCCAGAATTAATTGGCTATTGTTTTAATAATTGATTAATTGTAAATAGTTTTTATTGTACGTAATAATCGGCTTTAGTGGAAGAAAACTACATTTAATTTAAGTGGTAACATTTGTACAAAGAAGATGCATTAAAGATACTTTATAAATAACACATTTAAAATAAGTTTGGAGAAATTATGCATATCAGTGTAATACTAGTTCAATTAACTGAGTGAAATTGGTACAATTAACTTAATTTACCTTTAATTTAAGTGACCTTAACAATAAATATGTTCTAATCAAATCAAATATTTTTTTATGCTTAGGTTGGAAGTAATAAATTTAAACGGTTTAAGGCAATCTGTTTCCTCAAACTCTGACCTGAACTAACTCATCTTGTTTTACAACTGAGTAACTGAGTTCCGTTTTTCTGTCTTTGCTCGCGTTCTGTGAGGAGTGTGAATATTATTGATGTGGGGGTTATAGCTGGGCGAATCACCTCATGTGGAACCGGGCCTTTTTTCTTTTTCCACACTGGCGAGGGCAGCCGCTCTGCTGATTGTTCTGTTTACCTAGAGACACAGAGAGTAATGAGAGTGGGAACGCTGGAGGGAGCAAGCTCGGGCATGATTAAATGACAGCATTTGCTTCCAGAAGCCGAGCCCTGCTCTTCGTGCTGACCAGCGGTAGATGGAGGATGTTTGCCACAGGTGTTCGGCCCGGCAGCTTTCAGCCCGGCCAGATGGGCAGACAGAACAAATACAGCCCGTGTTAATCTCCAGTTGTCTTTTTGCCCTTGAGGCGAGTGTGTGTGACAGCCGTGTGTGTTTGTATGAGGCGTATTGATGGTTTGACCTCTTGACTTGATAAACTCCTCTGCACTTCATCCTCCTGGACAAACAAAAGCAAGGAACAAGGGGGTGGGGGGGCTTTGGTATTCTGGCGGCGCATGCCCCATTGTGCGGCTGACACATTGCGGCGGGAGGTATCAGAGGGCGTGCAGGGGGCAGCTGGGGCAGCCTTAGTGGTTAACATGCAAATGAACGGTTTAATGGGTCTGAAAAGGTCACGCGGGTCGAGCTCTGTGATAATTCAGCGTCAGATTACAGCATCATCAGTGTATGTGTGGGTGTTTGTGGGTGGCTGGTCAGCGTTGCAGCTGGACTTTTTCCTCGTGCCACATTGTCAGAAAGGCCGCTCAGTGGCTTCTGCCTCGAAACCCTGCAAACCTCGTCTGTTGTACATCAATCAGGCACGCTGAAAGAATCGCAACAGACAGAGAGGCCAAAAAAGAAAAGCCAAGGGACTGGAGCTAAGGACAGACAGAGCGAATAAAGAGCCAAAGAACAGATGATGATGGTGAGAGGCTGGCCTGATGGTGTGGGTGGGCAGGTTGTTTGGGGACAATCAATTTTGTATGATATCTTTTTTTATTTTATTGATATGCACCCTGGGGAGGTAAATGCCATCATGGCCCGCGCTGTAGATGTCTGCTTTGGTGGACGATTGATTGGTCTGGCATTTGATCCTCTGGTTCACAGTGAAGGATTGGGTGAGGGGAGTCATGAGAGCACCCATGGCTGCCCTCCCCTCCGTTCTCCACCCCTGTCTATCCTGCTTATCCCCTCCTCTCTGCTCCTTCTATCATT
>NW_023340095.1:1836013-1841506 GCF_004916995.1 Morone saxatilis | reverse complement strand
GCTCATTAATTTATGGCCCAATGCCCTGTGCAAATGTTAGAATAGCAAAAGGGAGAGATGTCGATCACCTCGTGTTAGCCTGCCTCACAAAGCCTCATTTACTGGAGTTGACTGAGTCTCAGGTCTCACACTTTTCTAATATGAGTTTCAGAGAAAACAAGACTGTTAAAATAAAGGCTCTTATAGCTTGAGCTGTGCAAAATGTGCACTGTTTCCCTCATTATTTCTCTGTCTCTTATTTGTGTTTTAAAATTCAAGCAGGGTCAGAGGGGGTTCTAGTGGAATCTGTAGGTGAGCATTATTACCTGTCTGCTACGGGAATTACCAGTGGAAGCAGCTACATTACAGGAATGTTTCCAGCAATACAAATAGAAGGGAAAGCACTGTAATAACAATAATTATATAATACTAATTATATTTGGTATTATTATTATTTTTATTATTATTATTAATAATAAATAATGTAGTATTGACCAGTAGTAGTATATTAATGAAATTAGAAGCAGTACTGTTTTGTGTTTTATATTGGTATTACATACATACATACTACTACTACTAACTAATAATAATAATAATAACAACAACAACAACAACAACAACAACAACAGCAAGATGAATAAAAATCGATACATTTCTGGCTATATCACAACGTGAGAAAGCAATATTTCGTATAAAAAACGATACTTTTCGGTGACTTTATTTCAGTTGCTTTATAAAATGAAATCATTCCAATAAATATCCCAACACTAAGTTATATCCGAACAGGAAACACACGTTATTGAAGCGGAACCCTCGAGTTGTTTCAGTCGGACTCATTTGAAGGGTGCACACAACATGGAGGACATGCAGAGAAGACAGTAGCGATAACAGAACATAAGGTTGGATTTATCTCACTGTAAGGTTCTCCATAACAAGAGGATAAAAGTTGGGATTTATTCTCCCCACTGTAAGGTTCGCAATAACAGAGGATAAGGTTGGATTTATCTTCACTGTAAGAATCTCACTGATGAAGTTCTCAATAACAGAGGATACCCCCCTCAGGCCTGAGGGTTGGGTTATCTCACTTGTAAGTTCTCAATAATCAGCGGATAACAGGTGTTACCTTTGTAAAGGTTGTGGATTTTCTCCACAATGCTATCGTGGTGATACGTTCTCATAAATTAACAGAGGATTTTATTGGTTTCTTTGTTGTTTCCTCAACTGAACAGAACGCACCATATCAGCTGAATATACAGAGACTTATACTGTCAGTCCTGGATACATAATATAAAACCCACGTTCTCTGGAGAAGACTCGACCGTATCTGTACAGCTGTAGCTCTACAGGTCACACATTATTACCACGGTAGGCACTTTAATGCACTCTTCAGACATGTGTCCTGTGTGTCCTGAAACATCTTCACTGTGTCCTCTTCTTTAGCTGCAGAAATCTCCTTTAACCCCGTTATAAATACCTGTTTTAGGTAAATTTCTCACATGATTCTGTTTGTTGAACAACCATGGAAACCATTATATCAAGATTCTAATGTAATTTAACCTTATAGTGCAGGGCTGACACAGAGCATTCACTCAGATTCTAATTAAAATGAGTGAATGTCAGCGTTAGAGTTCAGCTGCAGTCGTGTGTCAAACACTGACAGACTTCCTGTGAAAGCTCGTTGAATATGATTTGTGATGGTGTGAGTGATAACGGCTCTGTCCCCCTCTCAGCTGCAGGGAAGATGTTTGGCCCCCGGCTGTGTCGGTGGCTTCAGCCTGGAGCTCGGGTTGTTCCCCGGAGGAGCGCCCATAAACTAGCCTCGCTTCAGAAAGTCAGAGCGCTCCCCACAAACAAAGTCCAAAGCTTGCTGTACCCCTTCAGTGATCTGGAGGCCTACCTGGACAGGTATTATCCCCAGCACTCTTCTGCAGGCCACATGACTGTGTGTGTGTGTGTGTTCTTTCATTGCCTGAATGGGTTTGTTGGAATGACATGTTCAGGTCCGTGGACAGGACGCAGTTCCAGCTCTTCCATCCCAGTTTGGAGGACATGATTAAAGCAGAAAAGCTCTTCTGTTCTTCTCCGTCTCATAAGATTGATTTCCAAACGTCTGCAGTGAGGACGGACCACATCACTGCACTCAAACAGCCGGAGGTTAGTCCTGTTCACTGCTACCAACACTCTGGAGAAAGTGTGTCCGTTCAGTAAGCAGTCCTAATTGTTACTGGTTATTTAACAAGGAATATGATTCTTACTATACAGTAACAGTAACTGTACAAAATAAAGATGGAATTAATGGTAAATGATGCAAAGAACTGCAGGGTTGTGTGGCAAACAAATTCAACCGTACTTTAGTTACCTGATGTAATCAGTGATCAATGTAATCAATGATGTAATCTATGAAGATGCTGCGTTGATCAGTCACACACGTGCACATTCCTGCTAGATGATCCTGTCACATGAATGCTGTTTTCCTCCAGTTTACCTCACTAATGTGGTCTGTCTCACAGTACTGGGCAGTGTTTTGGCATCTGTTCCTCCGACTGCGTCGTATTTCATGTCTCTCCGGTAACCTGAAGCCCGGAGCGTTGTTTCCATTCAGGGCTGTTTTCAGTCTGAACGCTCCCTAAAGGCTACAGGTAGCAGGAGAGAAAGCTGCAGTTTAAATTATTCATGAGTCTGCAGCGGGCGTGGTAACACAGAGGGGTCTTTGTCGAGGGAGCTTTGCATGCTGGGACAGACAGTGGACGACCGTGCCACCAGATCTTATGTCTCATACATTTTCTCTTTCGTCTCATCCTGAAAATCTTCTCCACTTTACAGTCGGATTGTGTAACGACTGGGAGAAGTAAATGGAATCTGCTTATGTAAGATGGATGAGTGCAGGGTGTTCTTTTTAAGTCACTTCTTATTCTCTCTTTGTTCAGCCACGAGCAGAAGTCCTTGTGGATCTTGTATCACTGTCAGAGTGGCCAGTGGAGAACTTTTTCACCCTGCAGCATTAAACCCACTCCCAGAATAATCTAACTGACCCTCGCCCGGCTGTAAGCTATGGTTGAAAAGATGGGGATATCCATTCATATCCATTTAATCACCAACTATTCTGATAATCCATTAAGTCGTTTTTTAAGAAAAAATGTCAATTTCTATATGTTATATATTGTTTCTACCACGTGTTTTGGGCTGGTATGCGGTATCAGCTGATATACAAAATTCAGGTATTGGGAAAGAAAAAGGTGGAACATCTCCAGTTTCTTTAGTGCTGACTGACAGTAAACTGATTGATTGCCCTGAAGATGAACCACTGTAGGAGGAAGAGGAGGTGTATGTAAGTGAGGGTGTTCACATTGCCCTTCCTCGACCCGAAACACGGACACTGTAAATGAGGAATGTGGCGCAGTGTCTTTGCACCCTCCTGCAGCCTCATACATAATTAAGCACCAGTTGACACTTGATAATAAATGAGCAGATTTATAACCTTTATGGACAGTAGTGTTCACCGGGGGGGTTCAGAATGGAACATTGTGTTGATTGGACAACGGGGGGCTCTTCGACATGCCGAGTCAGTTCCCGCTCTGCCTCTCCGCTCTGTCAGGCGATGATGTATTCGTGGCTTACTGGCAGCGTCGGCCTCCGTCCATCTGTCTTGTGTCGGCGAGATGGATGAGCCGGCGCCGTGTCCTGTGGGAGTTGGCGGTCGTTGGTACTGCACTCAGAGCAGGTGTGCTGGTTCGCTGAGACGTTTAAAGGAAGATAATTCAGCATAAACTCACACAGATCCTTGAATTACCATCCAGACGTCCAAGCATTAACACAGTAACAGAGTAAGTGACGATGGAGCAACTGGTGTGTGTTCTCAGGTGTGTTTCATCGGCAGGAGCAACGTGGGCAAGTCGTCTCTCATCAAAGCTCTGTTCTCCCTGACGCCTGAGATAGAAGTCCGAGTCTCCAAAACTCCAGTGAGTGGTTTTAACTAACATACAGAGTGACTGTTCCACCTGCAGTGGTTAGCATGTACAGTCTACAGACAGTTGTAACAGTTCACTTTGATGAGGCTGAGTCTAAGGTACTGTATGGCTCTGATACCTGCCATGAACAGGAACTGAGTGCTTAACATGGCTAAAAGCTCCAGAAATAAAGTTTTCACTTTAGTGTAGCAGAGCCTTTCCAGTGAGCCATCAAGAATGGAACAGAACATTAATTAGTAGCATTGGTAACACCTGTTTATTTAGTTCTTCACATACACCACCAGTGTAGCAGCGATCAGCTAATGAGTCTAAATTAGCAATATCTGATTACAAATACATTTAAAATGATTAGGATTTGTGTTTGACCTCTCCTCAGAGATTGTGTCTCTCTTTCTGTTCCCACCTCAGGGTCACACAAAGAAGATGAACTTCTTCAGAGTGGGCACAGCTTTCACCGTCGTTGACATGCCAGGATACGGATACAAAGCACCCAAAGACTTTGTGGATATGGTGGAGCCGTACCTTTACTCACGGAAAAAGTGAGAAATGTAGTAGTGCGTATTTACACTGGAGTCACAGGGTCTCCGCACAAACGGAGGCAACACGTAGCCCTCGTACACACATGATGGATGTCTGGAGGGCCAAAGTAAGGCTCTCGTTAACCGTCTGTGTTGTAATAAATACAGAAAGTTGGAGTTGAACCTCCCGACCATATGAATTAGACTCCTACTGCAGAGGTTGGAAAAGACAGAGCTCCTGTCCTGATTTTGGTCCTTGGGGAGGTAAAATTCATCCATGATGCCAAAAACAATGTGTTTAATTCGATGTGCGCTCAGTCAGAAAGATGCATTACTGTTTATCTGGCTGTGGTATATTAATATTGATCATTAGTTCGAAATGAATTTCCTACAATAAATCAACTGGTTACACTGCAAAAACAGACCAAGTAGAAACAAGCCAAATATTCCTAAATATAATCAATTCTTCTTGTATTATATATCTGCCAATGTGGTAAGACAGTTTTGCTTGGCTAGAATTCTTAAAACTAGCAACAATACTAGCTACTGATAGACAGTAATGAGCCATAAAACTAGAAAAAATGCCCTAAATTCAAGCAAGTTGTGCTTATTACAAGCAATAAAAACTCTGTGGACTTTGAAGAATCTGTGTCTTATTGTAAAAATGTTTCTGCTAATTAACACATTTTTAAATTCAGCTCAACAAACAGCAGAATAATAATCAGTGACTTTGTCTTAAATGAAGGAACCAGAAACATTTTTTATTAAAACAATGAAAAACTAAACAGCTGCTTTATTTCCAACACTGGGACCAGTCGACTTTCTCTTAAACTGAGAAGTTGTGCGAGTGGTCTCACTCTTAAAAGAAGAAGAAAATAATCTGGTTCCTCTGCTGGAACATTATGCAAACTATTGTTGTTATTGGTTAAATCGAGCTCAGTATTAGCTGTAATATCTTATTAAGACAAAGTTAGATATAATTTCTTAAAACCAGATTACTTTGGTAATGCAAAACATGCTTGACAAGA
>NW_023340095.1:1834070-1835913 GCF_004916995.1 Morone saxatilis | reverse complement strand
GACTGTAAGTGAGATATATTTTCTTAAAACCAGATTACTTTTCTAATGCAAAACATGCTTGACAAGATTATGTTTCTTTTTGGACTATAATAAGACTCATTTCCCTGAAACAAGTCTTTGTTACTTTCTTAAGATTCTTTTTTAACAAAAAATTACAAATTATAACAAACCACTCAGTAGATATTGGTATCAACCATCCAACACTTATCAAAAACATTCACTGGGCCAACAAATTATAGAACATTAGGTTCATTGGTCATGAAAGGAAAACACTTTATATTTGTATATATGGGTTAGTAGGCTGTGCCGATAAGAACATCTCAAAAGCAGTGCTTCCATATCATATTTATATTATACTCAGTCCATAACAGTAAACAGTGAATACAATAACTGCAGGAAGTTTGTGTAAAACCAGAAACTTGGAGGAATTTTGATCAGAGATGGGTTTTACTGATATTTTTACAAACTTTTTTTACAATTCTGTCTGTATTATGTGTTTTTTTTTAAATCATTTTTGATAGCCATACATACTTAAAAGGTTCCTTTTTTGTCAAATTTAGTGTTTTCCTCTAATTGTTCTATCAGCTCTGGTTGTTTTCTAATGCAGGAGGCTGTTTATCAGAGACTGAAGCTCTGTGAATATAGTTTGTGTTCAGGTCTTCAACGTTTTGATCTTAAATCATTTTCTAGTTTTTGACACATTAATGAGCTGCATGGAACTTTATTCCTGGACGACGGCAGCCTCCTAACAGAAAAGATCTGTGTGCAGATATATCCCATAGTTCCAGTGTGAGATCTTCTAGTTTGCACTACCAACCTGGTCCACCAGGTGGTGCTGTGTAACTGCACTGTCATTTACAATTTATTACTACTACTACTTTAGACATGATGAACTAAACTCTTTGAGTGTGTAGGGAAGTAAAATGGCAGTTCTTTTATCCACCTGAGAATGCTGGTTTGTTTTTAATGTTACTGGCCCGATCTTCTGCACCTGAAGAACCTCCGTGTTCTTATTTCTATGACCGTGGAAGACCCTGAAAACTCCCACATCCATCTGTTTGTTTGCAATCTTTCAGTCTGGTGAGGACGTTCCTGTTGGTCGATGGCAGTGTTGGTCTTCAGAGCGCTGATATGATCGCCCTGGAGATGTGCGAGGAGATGACACGTCCATATGTGGTAGGACGCACGCACTCTTTCTTCAAATCCCGCCTGTTTAGTTGGAAATGTATTTATATATTAAGTTTGCTGCTCGAAAGCAGAATAAACGGAGAACACTATTATCCATATCCCAGATAAAGATTGTATTTATTTAATTCATGCAAGTCGTTGGATGAATGACTCAATAGCTGACCCCTGTGCTTATGTTTAATATTTATTTAAGTGCAATTTAAATATAGCCAGAGTCATTTATTGATTTGGTTGTTTTTCTTCTTTTTATATTTCAGTGGTATTTTTTCACATTCCAATAGCTGAATATGTTAAGAATTAAAAGTTAATCGCTATTCGAAAGGGTGCACTTGCATTATCATGCCTATAATTACAGTGGCATAAAATGGTCTTAAAATGACAATAATATTGTTTATCGCAATTATTTTCAGGACAATAATATCGCCCAATAACAGCTGTTATCGTAACAGGCCTACTGGTTCCTCGACCACCAGCTTGTAACTTGTATCTTGGTAAAACACCATCTCAAGTTCTGAGTTCTGATTGTTGTTGTATTTTTCTTCTACAGCTGTAAAAACTGGTCAGACTGATGGTTGAATACATAACTCCTGGGCTTTGGGAAACTCTAATGAACATTTCTCACCATTTCCTGACATTTTATAGACTGAACAATAAT
>NW_023340095.1:1833764-1834065 GCF_004916995.1 Morone saxatilis | reverse complement strand
AAATTAGTATTATGCATTATTACCTCAACCCAAAAACGTTTGCATAATCACAGGACATCCGCTATGATTCTGTGTGTGTGGCATGTTGAGACTTGCAAGTTAGAAGCTCTGCAGACCACACTGTGGCAGTGAGTTAGAACGCACAGTACATGCCTGTTAAAAAACAAAGCCGTACCACCAACATCTGCTGTGCCACACAGACCACACACCAGAGCTGAAAAACAAGCCAGTATCTGACAAAGTGTGAGAAAACAAATGAGCACAGGTTCGCAGGCACAGATGAGATATATATATATATATA
>NW_023340095.1:1831572-1833664 GCF_004916995.1 Morone saxatilis | reverse complement strand
TCTGTGCTCCAGTAACAGTTGAGTAAGCCTCGGTCGACTTTCTTCTTTCCTATACTTAGAAATGCTACATGCTAGGCTGATGTGAAGATTTATGTGATCAGAAAGAACAAACGGACGGGGGCAGATGGTGCCACAGCGCTTTAGATATTGCACTTGGTTATATTGTAATTTTCTTAATTGTGCGGCCCTAATTGCATCCACCCTTTCTTTTGTCCCTCTCTTTCTCTTCGCAACAGCTCCCTCCAGTTCGGGGGAATCTTCCTCCTGAGGTGCTTCATTGCCCACGTAACAGGGAGCATCAGGTTAACGGACACTTCCCAAAGCTGACCAGAGGCCAGCTTAGCATAACTGAGTGGAACTGGGACTTTGCTGAACTCCACATACATCCACATTGCCAGGTCGAGACAGCTGCTTGAGAAACGTTTATTTTCTAATAAAATGTAAAACACGCCTTTGTGGGTTTGGCTGGTTGTCCTTTTTATAGTTACATATTACTTGACTGTTACTCGCCCCAGACCAAAGTCAGCAGAACTATGTGGACAGAGAGACTTGCTTTAAACAGAGTGGAGAGGAAGAAGCTTAATTGTTAGAGTATACAGAATGTGTCGCTCTATTCATTTATCTTTAATATCACAACTAACCATACTGGAACCTTCTGAGAGTTTGATCTGGACAAATCTCAGCTGTCTGTCAGAGGAACTCAAAACATAAATATCAGTTCAATATTAAAATCAAATGCCAGTTCATACAATTTCCTCAACAACGCTGTGACCGTGTTCTACCCCCCTCAGTGTCAGCCTGACAGCCTGAGCCACTGTCCTGGCCTTGGGAATGGTGCCATTCAAACCTCCATCAGAACTTCCACCAGCACCAACAGGATGTGACGTCATTGGTAAGCGGATATTTCCGGATGGATTATCCCGTACAGCGGCAGGAGCTGCACTGGAGGCCCAGTGTGTGGGATTAAGTGGCATCTGCCAGGGTTACATTGCAACCATATCAACACAGCTCAGCCTTCCAAGTGTGTAGTAGAAACCACTGGTTTGTCTGTTCTATAATAATATAATAATAATAATAATAATAATAATAACAATAATAATAATAAAGAATAATGGTAAAACAATAGAAAACTCACATACTTTAAAGCAGCACTGTATATATACACATATATATTTAGATTGTCCTCAATGTTACACACTGGACCTTTAAATGGATGCACTCTGACAGGGTTTCCGACATTGTGTTTTTAACAACCATATCATATTTATCTTAATGGCTTTCACTTTTATTGTTTTATCATATTGTGTAATCACTTACAGTGCAACAGTTATATTATAATTCTTATGAACCAGATAACATGCCCTGAGCTCATCCTGGCATTATTACACCCATCCCATTGTTGAACACTGCTTATACACACATTAGAAACAATGGATATTATAGAGATGAATCAAAATGAGATATTCACTGTCTAAAAACACCTGCATGGTGAACCCACAGAGAGTTATAACAGCAGTCTCCTTCAGCTCTATGGAGGATTTTAGTCTCTTTCAGCTCATTGTTTTTGTTGGGTTTCCTCTCACTCTTCAGCTGCTCTAACATAGACATTTGGTATTTGTATGCATGTATGAAAGTTGTGTATTTGTAAATGCGTACGAGGAATGTGCAGGTATGTGTGACGAGAAGAGACGATATTTATAACTAAATTATGATAAAATATAATAGAAATTTAAAAAAGAAGAAAAAGTGTCAAAAAACATATACACACATACAAGATAGATAAGTAGTAGATAATTTCCACATTGAAATCTATAAAAAGATTCTTGATTAAGAAGCGTTTACTTGAATTGTAAGTGACACTAACTTAGTGTTGTTAGTGTCACTTAAAAAGTACAAATAAAGATAAATTTAAAATTATTAAAGCTACTTGATCAAGAATGTTTTGTTTTTAACCCTCAAAATGAAGTTAGTTGTACTTAATATAAAATTATAAAATTTAAATGAATCGTTCGACATGTGGTTTCAGAAAACCATTTCACAACATACTCAAAGTTCTCACACATCCTGGAAAACCAGGGGCCTCATGTACTAA
>NW_023340095.1:1828491-1831547 GCF_004916995.1 Morone saxatilis | reverse complement strand
CAAAATCATATTATTTACAATCAAACATACAATACACCAATTTTAAAATCATTTGGCAGATTTATGATGTTAAGGGTTATTTACTGGCAGCGCGCAGTCCTTCTTACTGCGTAATGGCGAGGATAAGATAGAACAGACTGAAAATTATCTTTAGCCTCTTGCAATTAGTTTAACAGTTAACAATAAAAGTGCGCGACCGATGGCGCCGTCTCCATCAGCCATGCTCAGCACACAACAACAGCACTAAGCGCTTCCACTGGATCTGGTGACCCACGTCTTAACTTACCTAAACCCTTTTCCACCAATACAACAAGTAAGATAAATATCAGTCTACCGTAATACAGGGACTCCCACCCACCTGTGGTCCTGAAGGCCTGGCAATTCTTTCTCAAACTTCCTGCTGCCAGTGCGTCTCCGAACCCTACCGAGTACTGCCTTGCCAACGCAAATATAGAATTATTTTTTTGGGCCGTCTTACCTCCGTCAGCAGCCACCTCCAATTCAAACACTCCGTAAAATATTTTCCTGGCTATTTTGCCATTGTTCCTAAAGACACACGTATCTATTCATTATACTAGTTAGCATATTGCAAAATCGGTGTAATTTTGAAGGGAGGCATGCAGTGGTGGAGCTTGTGCTCGTGCATGTGCGCTCAATTTTCACGTTGATTTTACGATTGTATACAAAGACAATGTGCGTTCGGGATTTTGCGTACGCAGCGTTTTAGATACATCTGAATTTTTGTGCGTAACGCTTTCACTCTTTCAGTGTACGCCACATTCTAGTAGGAAATCCACGCAAGTCTTAGTACATGAGGCCCCTGGAGAAGCTGGAAATTTAGAGACTAGTCATAAAAACACTCAAATTGATTAAAATGAGCAAATATCCTGGAAGTAATCTATGTTGTCCCGGAAATGTTTGTATGTATGTATGTTTGTATTGTATTTTAACCCCTCACTAACCTTGCCTACATAAACTTGCGTATTCTGTGTGAAGAGACCGTTGGTTGGTCGACCTCTATGACTCTTCAAAGCAGGTTTACCAGATGCGAAGTGGAACTGACTGCAGCGACCATTTCGGCATTGAGTCTATTTTTTCCAGAGCCGCGAGCAGAATTCTTGTATCTCCATGTACACAGCCTGCTAATGATCAAATGTCTTGTTGCTGTGGCCGATAAATACATGCACAGTGATGTTAAATACATACATGCAATAAACACTTTTACTTTTGTGTTTATTGCAAGTTGAATTTTCTGTTAAATAAAACTAATTCTGATTTGAACTGTTACTTATAGGCTGTGGCCAAATTATTGTAGTCAATATGCCCGAAACAGCACCTTATATGATCGTTTCTTAGCGCAAGTGCGACAATACAGTGCGTCCTGTATTGTCAAGAAAAACTTCTGGAAAATGTCCTGGAAAATGATCCGTTGCAATTGAGCCATCAGTAATGAAAGACGCCATTCAGCATGGGTCAGTTAAAAATGGAACATTTCACACAATGACGGTTTTTGTGAGTAATTTGTCAGTTGTATGCAGATACACGTTCACATAATTTAGCCGTGTGCTGTAGTCTGCAGAGAACAGCGAGGGTGGAAGCTTCAAAATGCGCAGCAGATCAGCAGGCATGCAGTCGTAAACCTTTTTATAGAAGTTACTTGGCAAAGGTCAAGGTCACATTCTGAAAGTCTCCTTGATCCTCTTCCTTTTGTCTGTCCCAGTCCTCTTGGGATAGTTTCTCAAACGCGTCTTATCTTCGTTTCCTTATTTTACACTTGAGCACAAAGACAGTGACATAAAATATGGACATATCAGATTAGATTGGTATCTGCAATCAGATCGCCTAAGATAATGACCATGACTCGACACGACACAGACCTTTAACACGCTCGTTCACACTCACCGGGAGCAGAAGGATACTTAAAATTTACTGCGATCTGAACGAAGGACAAGTCAGATGGAGAGAAGATAAAAGCTGATGGGGCAGATAAAGATTGATAAGACACCCTCTGAAGAGCTACTTTATGTATTTCACTGTCCCCTTCCTCATACCACAGCACTGATTGACACATACAGAAAGAATGACACTGCACACACCTTTACAGTTTGTGGGGTACAAACAGGAATGTAAATCACCTTTGTCATGAATGCCCTTGAAAATGTTTGCAACATTTAAGATTCCCTGCAGACACGTGCATACAAATCTGAAGTCTGCGTGGAACAATTATGTAATTATATGTTTTTTCTGCAAAAAAAAGTATAATTTCCACATTAAAATCTATATAAAGATTCTTGATTAAGCAGCTTTTACTTGTAATTTTTAAGGGACACTAACTTAGTTTTACTTGTAGTTAAAGAAACATTCCTGACTAAGAACTTTTTAATAGGTATTTTGTTTTCACAGTACAAATAAATTACTAAAGTTACTTGAGCAATAATGTTTTTTAACTTTCATTCAGTTAGTTTTACTAACCCTAATTTTAGACGTAATCTATTTCAACAGTTTTTTGAGTTAAATAAACTTGTCTGGTTTTACAGTGTAACATGCATTTTTCACTATATTCTTAAATTTTTTTTGACTAAACTATTACTATTAACTATTATTAATTAATCAACAATGAAAATAATTGTTAGTTGCAGCCCTATAATAAGTACTCAATACATATTTTCCTGTATTGTAACCATGCTGAAGGTTTACATTTTTACAGTATTTTACTTACTGACATGTTTTTCCTTTTTCTTTTAGCTAAAGCTATTTAATATATTTTGTTTATGTGAAAACCTCTCTGTATGTTATTTTCGACTTAAATTTAAAAAATAAAATTTCCACATTCAAATCTAAAAAGTCATACTCGACTCGTTATACCTCGTTCAAAATTCCAAAATTCCTGTTCTCCTACATTCTCAGTGTATGTGCACTGATGGCTTCAAGTTTCTACATCACACTTGATGATTTCCATACTTGACCTCCAAACTATTTGTAATGTCACAAATAACGCTGATAGGCCCCGCCTCCTTAAAATCTGATTTTCAGTGAGCTCAGAGAAACTTTCCACT
>NW_023340095.1:1808031-1828382 GCF_004916995.1 Morone saxatilis | reverse complement strand
CTGATTTCTGACTGGAGGGGGACTAGCATTAATGTTATCCATTATTTTTTAAAGTAAAGATTGCCATTAGAAAAGGTGTGAACAGACTGTAAATGTTTTTCATGATTCTCTCTGTTCTTCACATAAGGTTTACATCAACAGCTTGTTGCTAACCCTTAAAAAAAACATGCAAAAACAATTGTTTCCTGGTGTCGGTTTACTGTTGCTAGCAGTGTTTGACCTTCACTGTGCCGAGTTTGACGGCAGAAAAGTTTTCCGTGCTTGCCTTAAATCTCAGTTGAACACGTGTGTGTGCGTACGTACAAGATTATTTTGTGACATCACAGCCAACTCAATATGGGCCAATAAACCTTTTAATGAGGTAATTCAAGTTTTTATGTGGACAAAGCATATCACGCACAAATGATTATTCCAAGCCGAGAATTTATACTTGTGTTATAACATGTCTGTAGAAGACATGTAAGTTGGACTAAAGCTGCAGTAGCTAACTTTTATTTCAAAAAAATTATGTTTTTGTCATATTGGCTATAACTTTCACTACTGTATATCCTGACACTACTGGTTGTTTTTGTTCGGGCCCGGTGGATTCTTGCAAATGTCGTTAGGAACACTAGGACAAACCAGAGGAACCTGATTTTTTCACAGATTATCTGTTGAATGTTCTGCTGTGAGGATATAGTGAAAGTTTCACCAAATATGACAAAAAATATTTTTATGAAAATGACCCTACTGCAGCTTTAATGTCAGACACCAGACCCTAAACACTGAATTAGTCAGTCAACAAAATGCATTAATCAGTGGCCTCCTAACCTCTTTTCCTGCTTCTGTTTGCCAAACTTTGGCCAAAATGCCAGTGTTTTTGCACACAGAGGATACAAGTTTTTTTCCTGCTCTGTTCACAATGAACTTGTCAGCTACACAGGCTTCTTCATTCTTTGGATTTGACTGATGTGTTAGCTCAATGAGCATCTCAGGTTTTTCTTTTCTGCCTTTTCTAAAAATATTTGTAGCACCAGAGCACTCTTTGTTTCTTTGTCTTTCCTGATAACGCATCAGCCATTTTGACATTTTGACTTGTCCTTAATCGTTTGAGTTATTGTAGAAAAGCACGAGTGGAAAAACAAACCTCTCAGAACTGATTCTCTATGATCATTATATTGTAGGGCTTTTTTTCTGACAACTAACACAGGATTCATTGTTTAATTTAAGTGCAACCCCTGTAGCCTAATCCTAGAATAAAGGAGCCTTGGCTGCTTCACTGTAGTGACAAGTAAACGTTACTGTACAGCACATTCATTTTATTAAGTGAGCAAACAGCCTCTTCTTTATCCACGACTGTTCAATCCAAAACGCTTCCCGACATTACTTTTCTGAAGTTTTGTGTCATGATTCGCTGCAGATAGACCCTTCTTGCAGGGGTGTGTCCAGAGTGGGCTCTGTTTTAATGCTGTTTTAAGAGTAAAAATACTGGTATCATATAAAACCAGATGACCTAACCATCCCATTTTCATTCAGATGTCTTAAGCTCTGACCTTAAGATATCAAGGGACCCCTTTGAAAATGGCCATACCAAAATGTTGCCTAACTTGGAGCATTATTTAGCCCCCAGCACGGGAAGGGGGCTAAAAAACGCTCCAAAGTTAGGCAGAATTTTGGAGATGGAAAAAATGGCATGGCCATTTTCAAATGGACCTTTAGGGTCAGAGCTTAACATATCTGAATTAAAATGGGTTCAATGGTTACCCACGAGTTTCCTATGCAGACAAAGACCTGCAGTTCTTTGCTTGTTGTATAAATGTATATTCAAACATTCACAAAATTATAATTTCATAGCACTTAACAATTAAACTGTCACATTCGACAGTCATATAGCCTACATAGCATTATAATGATATAGAGAGAGTACCGTGCTAACATTGATTGTACCTACCCATAGCAGTCAAGCAAGACTTCTGTTGTGGTACGGAAACACCACTTGGACAAACCACACACGGAAATGCAGTACACCTCAACTGGTATAATAATAATGCCATAGCATTAGCTTAGCATTTAGGAATCTTGGATGTGTCCCCCCAAACATATATTCATTACTGCCTTATCTCAAAATCATCAATATACCAAAACGTATGTGGCACAGTCTCAACAAGTCTTTTATGTATCATCTTGTACTGTATATTGCGGGGTATATATTTTATTGTACAGCTGACATTACTGCTTTTATTGTGTCCACTCAATTTTATTGCATACGTGTAAGTCAGTTTCCTAATGCTCTCCATTGCTCAGACTGCAGACACACCATTATTTCATAATATTTCAGCAACACACTGACTTGAGCAGCTTTTATGTGTTGGACAAAATATGCATAACACATTCTTTGTGGTGTGACTGGTCGTCCTTTAACTTCACAGTTAAGCATTACCCCTTCCAAATGGAAGCAAACACAAAGTCTTCACTCAGCTCCTGGGAAGGTAAGAACAACACAATTTAGTCATTTTTAAGTTTGAATGTTAAGAAAGACATTTTAATTTAATTAAAATTATTGAGCCAAGTAGTTTTTTCATCCAGTCTAATAGACGCGTACAAGCAAACATTTTAACTGTAACTCTTGTGAACTCAGTGACTTTGTGCAAACACTACTACATCAAAGCCACAGAGAGAGAACAAGCTGTAGAACATTATGATGCAAGTGAATAAAGACGCTTTAACATTTTTATTGTTTCCAACTTGGCATGTGCAACATGTGCCTATAAAACATATTCACGCCCACCTTTTTATGTTGTATTGTTTTACAACATTGAATTAGGGTAGGATATAATTAAGGGTTTTTGACACTTGACACAAAATTAAAAAGATTTAAATGCCACAAAGGAAACAAATCTATACCAACCTTTAAATGAAATGCAAATATAAAATACTAAATAATTGATTACAAGTATTCACCCTCTTCAAGTCAATATTTAACAGATGCAGCTTTGTGAGAAATGACAGCCTATGTGTGAGGCTATGTGAATAGGTCTAGCCTATATTGGACTGTAGTTTTTACCTATTATTCTTCCCAAAACTGATCAAGTTAACAGCAAATTTGACTACCAATCTTGAAGTCTGGACTCTGACTTGCCCATTTCAGGACATTAGTAAAACATTTTAAAATACATTTTCACCTAAAAAAACAAACAGACTGGTTGGGGAATGACTTGGGCAACAGTTGTTGTATGTAGCTCTTCTATCTCAACCATTGAACCCTCACACATATAGTTTTTGGATATTTACAGCTCTGAGGTATATAGTGCCTTGGGAATTTCGTGTATACTTCCCATCAAATTTCTATAACCAGGTTGCAAATGATTTGGAATTTTCTTTTTACTTTTGCCACCAAAATGATATCCAGCTATCCAGTGTCAGGGCATTCCTGAACAATCATGTATTCCTTGATTTATGTTTAACTTTAGATCAGTTGTAAAGATTATAATTGGCATTTAAGACTTTTTCTATCAAACAATGTCAGAAAATCCTTATTGCATCCACTGTGTGATTTGATGTTTAACAAATAATAAAAAGGGGCTGATTTTTATTGCCACTGTGTAAAGAATACCTTGTGCACTCATGGTGTTCCCTGACTATGAGAACTGCAAGCATTTTCCCTCCTTACTGGCAGTGAAGGATGATGATGCTGTATAGCGTAGCTGTCCAATAAAGTTTTAAAAGGGCCTAAGGGCAATAAAAGGTGGCGCTATGGTCCAATCACATTACACATTTCAGAATGACTTTTTTATAAGCTTGTGCTTCTGAGCACTGACCCCATAAAACATTAAGTATTGGTTAATTTTTTATTTGTTTTACCTGATTTTTACCCTCCCTATTTTATTTGGCTGAGGCAGGGTAGGCATAAAGGGCAGGGAGCTGACGGTTCCTCTCACTGTCGCCATCATCTTCTTGGATATCGGTGAAGGAGAAACTAGAGTCGCCTTCGGAATCTAATAATTACAAGCTCTAAGGAAACTCTCCTTCAGTCTTCTCTTAAATTGGAAGCTGCTGATTATTCTCTCCTTCTCCCTACATTGCCACAATGGCGACAACTGCGGTGCCCACTGGCTGCGACCCTCTTAGCACAGTCTGCTCAGGCTCAAACTGCCTTGTTCCCGCCAGTGACTTTAATGCAGTACTGGGCCTGGTGTTGAGCACAGTGCTCACTGTCATGCTTGCTATGGTCATGTTCTCCATGGGTTGCACGGTGGATGCCAATAAGCTGTGGGGCCACATCAAGAAGCCCTGGGGCATCATCATCGGCTTCCTCTGCCAGTTTGGCATCATGCCTTTCACAGCCTTCGCCTTGTCACTGGCCTTCGGTGTGCTGCCTGTGCAGGCCGTCGTCATCATCATTATGGGCTGCTGTCCCGGAGGCTCCGGCTCTAACATTATCTGCTACTGGCTAGATGGAGACATGGACCTGAGGTAGGAAACCAGCTGAGCTGGCTGGCTGGTTTTGCAGGCTCATTGGAGCCTGCAAAAGTTACAGTTATACAGTATATAGCCATGTTTCTAGAGAGTAGTGTGGCTTTTCTCTAGCAGAATAAAGTAGACAACCAATTATATATCTGAGTTTTCACAAATTAAGTGTTTTCATTTATCTATATTTTGACTATTTGCATTGCAAAATGTAATTTTTATACTCAGCCATGTGTTTGTGTTGCCCCATCATGGTTTAGTGAGTCCCCTTTAGGCTGAAATATATGATAAATGTCTCCACAAAGGACCAAAATGTGTGTGTCCATGTGGGTTGCTAATGAGGCCATCTTGGAGTATAAATGGGGACCATGTGAGGTATAATTTTCAGGGGGGTTTTTTGTGTCACACTGTACAGTATGGCCTTATGATTGGGCCAGAATAGGCCCTTATGAGCAAATCCTCAAGTGGGATATCTATTGATTGGGAGACTCAGTTGCAGTTTTCAAATATCCTAGACTAGCTCCTTATTTTTGTCATTAAAGAAACTTGACCAAGTCTGACCAACACTGTCCATATTCTCCTGTCCGCAGTATCAGTATGACAGCCTGTTCCTCTATCTTGGCCTTGGGGATGATGCCTCTCTGTCTGCTAATTTACACCTCCGTCTGGACTTCCTCTGACACCATCCAGATCCCATATGACAGTATTGGTAAGTAGACAACCAATGGTTGATTACTAGTCCATAAAACAAAACAAAAATCTGCAAGGCAAGGCAGTTTATTATATTTTATGGTGATAAAATGTTGATTTTGTTATTACTGATTTGTAATTTATGTCAGAGTCGATTAAAACACCAAGGTTCCTAGCCTCCAAGAGAGCATCAACCTTAAGCGTTTCTTCCTTGCAGTTAAATCAAATTACCCCTGTTTTTTCTGTATTTACCTTCAGCAAATTTTGAGACAGCCAATTTTTTATTTACTCAATATGTTTGCATAGTGAGTCAATAAGACTTTAGTCTTTTGGTGACACCTAGGTAAATTTGGGTGTCATCGGCATAGCTGTGATAAGCAAGGTTGCTGTTTTGAAGGTTGTGGCCAAGTGGGAGCATGTACAGGTTAAACAGAAGGGGGCCCAGAATTGATCCTTGTGGAACACCACAGGTCAAGGGCATTTGCTTTGAATTATGGTTCCCAATAAAATAATCCCAGCCCTCCAAATACGAGCTCAGCCATTTTAAAGCCAGCCCACTCTTCCAGTCTATGTAAAAATATTCTGTGATCTAAAAGCAAAAATGTATGTCTTCCCTAAATAATTAGCAGAATGAATGTAATTTAAAACCTTTATAAGAGTATATTCTGTGCTGTGATAGGCACAAGAGCCTGATAGAAATTGATTAAAATAATCATTTAAATTAAGTAAGAATTATAGACAGTTGAATTGGGTGGTTTATCATTGTATTATATAATCATGTTGTACTATATAGATTTATTATAATCCTACTGCATGAGCTGATATGAAATCTGTGTATCCACAGGTATCACTCTAGTGGCTCTTCTTATCCCAATCGTTCTGGGAATGTATGTCAAACGAAAGTGGCCCAACGTGGCGAAAAAGATCCTCAAGGTAGGAATCCTCTGCAATGTCTCGCTTACTAAGGTCATGTTTGTGAATCTGATATTTGGTAAAAGGGATTGGTTATGGCTTTATCCAATAAAAATTCCTGGACTTTCTGTGTGTCTGCTGTGCACAGGTTGGGTCCTTTGCAGGCTTTGCTCTCATTATCATCATAGCTGTGGTTGGTGGCATTCTCTACCAGTCCTCCTGGAACATTGCTCCCTCCCTGTGGATCATTGGTACTATCTACCCCTTTATTGGTTTCAGCCTGGGGTTTTTCATGGCCCGCTTTGCAGGTCAACCCTGGAAAAGGTAGGGTGACAGCATTGTTTTAATGTTAACAACTCATTTTTACAAGTCATAAAAGTACATACACTAATAAATGTGCCTACTTATAAGGTTATCATTCCCTGCTTTGTTTAGGTGTCGAACCATCGCATTGGAGACTGGTTTCCAGAACTCCCAGCTGTGCAGCACCATCGTCCAGCTCTCCTTCAGCCCTGCTGAGCTGGAGGTCATGTTTGCATTCCCTCTCATCTACAGCATCTTCCAGCTAGTGGTGGCAGTCATATCTGTAGGAAGTGAGTTATACATGCAATGTTTTGGCAGTGTTCAAACAATAGTAGCATGTTTGTGAAAATGTAATCCGTCATCTACCACCAAAAGAATGTAGGTGAACATATAAGCTGTCTCCCCCCTTCATAAGGCTACTAACACAGTTAAAGTGAGACACTACAGGCACAAACATTGCTTTTTCATCAATGTTGAGATTTTTGGTTATTTCGCTGTCTACTTTCAGACTAGCCTGGCACAAAACACCCAAAATACACATTTAGGTGTTTATTTGACTACATTTTGTCCATTTGCATCTGCAGATTACAAAAGTTAGAATTTTTAGCAAGTTTCATGGCGATATCTATTAGTTAAATTTTAACCCTATTCACCTGTAGTGTCTTGCAAAATGTATGAACATTTATAATACATATCTTTAAAGGCAGTTTTCTCAAAATGAGTTTTTTCTCATATTCTAAGACATCTCCACTTTAGCAGAACTTACGTACACCAAACCTTCCAGTTTTATTTTTGTTTATATTGTGAAGGTTTTTACAGAGGGTTTTGTTCATAAATCATTCATAGCTTGATTTATATCACATGTTTTGCCTACAACATGGCAAAAATGTATTCTGGGCCTGAAATCTCCACTTCAGCAGCACTTTCAGTGGAGATATTTCAAGGGAAATGTTTGTGTGGACAACTCCCTTCAACTATTGCATTGTTTATCATCCCTTTAAAGATTTTCCAGTTTCTAGTTTTCCCAAACAAGAACAATAAACTGACAGAAAAGGTTTAATGACACATGACACATGCATGTAAAGATGACTGATCATCATTTCTGAATCTGCTTTTTCCTCCACAGGCTACCAGATATATAAAAAGTCATGCAGCCGTGGTTCAGCTGACGGCGACAGCGAGGCTCCGTCTCTGGAAGCTGGCGACGGCGAACCAGCAAAAGAGAAGTACGTCATAGACAACAGTGCCTTTGAGTTTGATGAGGTCGTCAGCAGCACAGAGAAGGATAAGAACATTAACAAGAACACCCAGCTGTGAGAACAGACTTTGAACCACTGGACGCGGAACATGCACAGCCAAACTCAACTGTGAACACACACTGCACTCTGCAGGCCGGAGGTGTGCACCCAAACTGTGGCCAAACCTTTACTCTGGGGGGGGGGCAGTGACTTACAGGCTGCATTGCATTACTGTATGTAATGTTGAACTGTATTGTATTAGCAGTAACATATGAGGCCCTCCTTTCATTAATTTATTCATACATAATTATTTAAAACCACTTTACGCTGTATGTCCTGTCATAAATCCTGTTGTTCCCATGTTCCTTGATCAACACATTTACTCATGTCCTCTTTACATGTCTCCATAATTCTAACTGAATATTTAATGCTGTTTATGTGGATTAATCAAACGTCCACATACAGATATTTAACGGGGGAACATGCAACCGGATACAGTTCACAGTTCATCCGATAAGACACAGAGTTGTGTCACATGAGGAGAATTGTGTGCACATCAGAGAGCCAATGTTGTCAAACCCACTGAGTGAGTATAATGCTTCTATGTTCAAATAGGTATTTTTTTAAATCCCTATTCTCTATACTGATGTAGCAGATGGAATCAGTGGTTATTACAGACCAGCTTTGGCTCTTGGGCGATCTTCTGTTGGCTGTTCTCTGCTGTTTCAGGTTCCTTTCAGTTATTCTATACCTCATTTTTACTAGTGGATAAATATAAAAAAGAGGACGGGGCGTCACGTTTTGAGACTCATAAAACGCTCAGTTACTCTGAGCACAGCTGATTAGCATTACCATTTTGAAATATGTAAGCTAGTGGTTTGACATATCTGTCGGAACGGAAGAAACAGGGATATACAGTAATAATCCCAGTATATTTATGATACATATTCACTCTTTAACTAATTTATTAGTGGTCTATATTGTGCAAAACACAGAATGCAAAGGCATATTTCATAATGAGTGATTGCTTTTTGTTTATCATGGATGTACAGAAACTAAATATTTTACAAAACTGCTTTCTTATTGAACTCGATGTTTTAGAAATGTGCCTTCTGAATTAATGTATTTTCTCAAAAAACCTTTACATTTTTGTTTATTATGTTGAAATAATTGATGTTTTGATAAGAATATGAGTATTCATCTCAATAAACATATTATTTGTAAACTACGCCTTTATGCTGTATGTGTTTATTTGATACATGAGAATATTTTATATTATATATTATTATATTTTTAAATGTTGTCTCCTATAGTAATTGTGTGGACACTTGGAGGACAGTGGACAGGTTAGAGACGATGGACGAACAGGATAAACCACTGTGTGACAGATGGTTGAGTGGATAGATGGATGAGGACATGGAGAGCAGGGTATAATTTGAGTCCAGGACGGGAAAGGAAGACATCATACAGTAATAAAGTAGAATAAGCAAATCAAATTCAAGATTCATAAATCCATGAATCAACAAAGGCAATAACAAAAACAGAATTTCTGGAAAGGTTCAGCAGTGTAACGCTCCTTTAGCAGCAAATGTTAAGCAAGGCTCAAACAACCAAACATGAACTTCGAGAGTCATAAAGGAAGTGGTCCAGTCTTGTTTCTTCCACTTAAGAAATATTACCAAAACCAAAAGCATATTATCCCTTCAGGATCTGTTAAAAGTAATCTACACTTTTGTTTCCTTACGGCTTTAATTATTGCGAATGACTGCTTCCACCCTGAGTCGCTCTTCATTGCCTCGTCTCCAGCAAGTTGTAGGTACCGGCCAATCTACAGTGGTTATCCATCTAATGTAGAATGCTAAAAACTCCCCTGTTTTATCCTGTAATATCCTCTGGGTAGTTTTAACTGCTTTTCATACTGTAATTTACTGTTTTACCCTTTAATGTTTTGAATTGTCTTGTTTTCATATTGCTATTCCTGTTTTGACTTTCTAATAATTGTACTTTACAGCACCTTGTAACTCTTAATAAGGCACTTTATAAATAAAGTTTATAAGTACTACAAATAAACAGCATTTAACTTTTATATTCATTAAAGGGCCAAAAACCAGGTAACAAAAACACACACAATGATTCCCATACTCAGGTGATTGTACACTAATGAACATCATATTCCATGTCTGCCAATAGACCCTCCTAAATGTTAAAACCCAGTCCTTTAATTCATTCATGAACCATATAAATCAATATTTAAAGAACATAAAGCCGATTGGCTGGTTCGGTCCATGAGGTGGTCAGATCCAGGGAGGAAGCAGCCGTAGGTGAACCCATCAATCCCAGTGAACCAGGCTGATGTACTAATGTTTGTTTGGTGTCTGGTAGATCTGACATGTGGTTGCAGGTGCTGCACCACCAGAACGGCCTTTAACCGTCACTGTGTGCAGCCTGAGCCGGAGAGTTCAGGCCTCAGCCACGAAGGGAAGACTCTGTAGAGAGTTGTCCACATAAAAGGTGTCCACCACCTCCTGTCCTTACTGTCTGGATGCTTTCTATGGTTCCTCTGCTGCGTGTCGATTGCACATCATCGGCTGCACGTGGCACCAAACCTGAGAACCTGCCATTCTTAAGCGGTAGGCTCCACGGGACGGAGGAGGACACCCAGGAGAGAGGGGCCAAAGGTAGGTCCGGGCAGGAGGGACTCATTCAAGCACTGGTCTTTATACTGAAATGGGAATGCAGTGAATTTCTTGTGTTAAGGTAGCTGTTTTTAAAATTTTGTCGTAGTTTTGGGGTATCAAAGTAATTATTTTTAGGCAATTATTTCACAACTTTAATTATTTATTCATACCCATCGGAAAAAATATTGTGGTGCAGACCTCCTGGACCTCAGTGGTGTGTCATGCCATGCTCAACAGAGGTGGCGGTACTCAGTAATAAGTAAGGGTACTCATGTGGACAAAAATCAGAAGTGCCAGTACTCAGTATCGGCCTTGACAACCTGTAACAGCAGTAAAATGTTAGCATTTACAGAGCACGTAGCCCCAGTACAAGGTCAGAAACATATTGCTATACAATCGTAAAATAATCCCATTTCATTCTTTCTGTTCGAAGTCCAAACTGGGACAGCAAAAGCACGTCCACAGTGACAAAACCACCACCATGTAAGTGCTGTCATGTGATAATACCGGCGTTCAGCTGTCTGTGACATAACACAAGTGCTGAGCCAAACATACAGTTCAGAGAGAGCTCAACCATCACCCTTCCTCCCATCCCTTCCACACACTCCCCCCTCCTCTTGTATGCACTCAAAAAGCTGCCTTCACTTACTGTTGGAAACACTGTGAATTCTCTGCTACGATTGCAAAAATAGATCTATTTCCTCATTTTCATATTAGTAATGAAATACATTATTTATTTATTTAGACTCCTGGCTCAGACTGTGTGGGTGTGTGTACGCTGGGGTAAGATCAAAAATCTCTTTTACAAGAGAGACCTGGCCAAGAAACATCATCATTTTGAAACATAATCTTATCTTAAATGTAAATGTCATTCTACATAACTCTATTTTAAAAAGGCATTTCGATTTGATTTATTTTTTGTAACTTTCCACTTTTGCAATGTTAGATCCACAGTTAAGTTTCACAACATTCCAAAGACGCTGTTTACGAAGAGTCTTTGAACGCATCATCAGCACCAGAGAGACAACAGCCGGAGAGAGAGGAGCGGACGGGATCTCGTAAGTAACAAATCATTCTTTACGCCAAGTTTTTACAAATATAAAGCGCTAAATCACTCTATTTCAGAGTCTGACAACAGTTTGGCACTCACACATAACCCGTGCTGTGTGTTGTTCGCACCAAATGGGACCACAATCGGCAAAGTAGCTGTGAAAAGTTCCCGTCCTCATTTCCTCTTTATAACTTTACCGTTATTATCTTCCCTGGTTTGTTTGCGCTGTAATTCATCAGAGTGAGACACTGAGAGATGACTGTGAAGTTTATTCCTTACTTAGTTTCGTTATCATATCAAGTCAATTCCTAAAATCCCCCGTCGTTGATGTTCTCCCCGGAGTCTGAACCGTAAATTAACGGACTGCTCCTGAACTGGTTGTCATGCCATTCACGATTTAACAAATGAGATATTATATATATATATATATATATATATAAATGTTAATAGTGACATCAGTTAGCTGTCACTGTTGCAACATGATGACCGGAAACCAGATTAACTAAAGTTATAATTGTTTAAGGTAGCTGTGATGTTAAAGGTCCCGTGTGTGTGTGGGATAACTGCAGACTCGGACTTTAAAGCTGCACTCCGTCATTTTTATAAAGATAGTTTTTGTTGAAACTTTCTCTACATCCTGACAGCAGAACATCAGACGGGTCATCTGTGAAAGAATCCGGTTCCTCTGGCCCCACCCGGTACTGTGGCCTTCCCAACTCCCCGCTCCTCTTTTGGGTGAAGCAGCCCCTTTAATTTGACTGGCGACAAAATGGAAATTTCAAGGTCTTTGCTTATTTAATATGCATAAAATAAGAATCCTACGACCAGCGAGGCAAACATCAACAATCGGCATCGTTATAAAGAAAAAAGAAAGAAATAGGGTCTGCTTCATTCAGACTTACCGGCATTGGTAAACAAGAGAGACACAAAAGTGCTGACTCCCTTACAGTCTGTGTCCATTCGTCCATTATTTATCGTCCTTCAGTCTGTAGGAGTTCAAAGATTCAAAGGGTTTCATTTACATTAACCAAAGGCTGCCATAAAAAAGAAAGTAGAAAGTACGAGCTGAAATTCAGGCTGTTCTGGAGAAGCAGCACAGTTAGAGACGCCTGTCCCGAAGAGACGCCTGTCCCGAAGAGACGCCTGTCCCGAAGAGACGCCTGTCCCCAATAAAGGCCGAGTGATTTTCAGTGATTTAAGCAAATAAATGGGTTGTTATTAGATCATAGAAACAACACAGCAATGAATCCCACATTGGAAGCTTGATTGTAGTGACTTAGTGGTCGGATCAGTAAAGTCTCAGATGTGTTTGTAGAGAGAGGGGGCCTGAGTGGCGGAGACCGGAGGATGGCGTGGAAGAGGTGTGGCGGTGGAGCAGGTCAGGGAGGACGGGGGGCTTTGTGAGCGAGGAGAAGGACTGGGGGAGACAGTCCTGGTGATTCGGCTGACGTGGTGTTCAAAGGAGAGGTTGCTGTTGAAAATGCAGATTTTCGGGGGGGGTGGCGGGGGGGAAGTTGCGGTTGAGTCTGATTGTGTCACAGCAGAGTTTGAGGAAGCACGCCTCCATGATTGGATTCCAGAGAGGGCTGTAGTGGAGATGGATTTGGTGGAGATGTAGAGCATTAACTAAAGCAAGCAGCAGGTTTCAGTGTTGGAGTCAGCAACATTTAAAACCAGGGCCAGTAACTCTGAGCAAGCTGGTAAAAATACAAATCTAACATCAGTGGAAACAACCTGTTCTGTAAGCTTCTACAACAAGAGCAAACACGTTTAAGCGAGCACTACAGACAAATGAAAAGCCCCAACGGGCACATGAGTGGATATTATAATGTTCAAAAAGGGTATAAAAGGTATTTATCCCCAAGCCTCTTCTCCGAGGTCCTCAGTTAACCCGAGCAAACTGTTCTCCGGGTAGCAGAAGCAGCCTGTTCCAGGTGTTAAAGTTTCAAATGTGAATTCACTGAAAGGTTTTTCAGCTTCTCAGTGACCTATCAGGACACAGACAGCTTCACATCAGTCGGGTTACGCTGACTGCCAGGCTTTAGAGAGAAACGCAGCCATTTACTGAAATGTCTTAATATACAGAGGGACCAGAAGAACAGACACAAGCAGTTTCTACCACTGACTCCTCATCATAACAGTTTCTCCAAGGTTGATTATGTATGAGATTACACCAAATCAAAGATAAGCTATCACATCCTTCAGGTGAATGTTATATCAATGTACGTCCAATCTTCTGGTTTTCTTTGTGTGACTGACCACATTGCTGAATTCCTTTCCTGTTTGTAAAGTGATTTTTTTTTATCTCTAATAGCAAACCAAACAAAATAGCTCTTTATAGAGTAACACTGGGTGTTTGGACAGTTACTGCAGGGTCATGTGACGCTTTGATAAGATGTGAAGGAGAGAGAGAGGTGGGTAGTTTGTGGCCTGGTCACAGATACAGCGGTGTGGAAAATCACTGTGTTGAAACAGCAAACTGTTAAATATGCTTGTTGCAGTGAGTCATCGGTTTCCTCGATGAACGTTTCGTTTTCTGACATCTGAGTCAATCCTCCTGAATCCGTAATGTCTTCTTTGTTAAGGTCAGATTCAACCACACAGCTGCTGTGTTTAATCGCGGCGGTCTAGTTGGAGTTGGGAAGCGTTTTAGAGCTGCAATAATTAGTCCATTGATTTTTTTAAATATGTAATATATACTTATGTATACAATACCAAATTTTACTGATACAAAAATGTGATTTTTCAAAGTAATGTTAATTTTTCCATTTTCCATTTAAAGGCAAATCACATACGCACAATATGAACACAATTAAATAAAAATGTTTGCACAGAAATTTCTTGTTTCCTAATAAATGAAACAAAAAATGGCTTTATCTATTCTTCTTATTTCTGTTGTGGAAATGTACGCAAATCTGCAAATTATTATTATTTAATAGTCATTTGCATATTTAAACATACAATTTCAGGAAACTTTTAATACACAGACTATGCCGTTTTAGCACAAATATTAAATAAATATCTGTTTTTAAGGAGAGCGTGTGAGTATTTGATCACAACGCTGTAAATAATTAGGCGGGCCTTTCTGTAAAACTGCAAATCCACGGTCCCTCCGTCACCACCATACCTCCTCTGGTGTCATTGTGGAGGACGGGGGGAGGACGGGGGGAGGACGGGGGAGGACGGGGCTCCAGGAGACAGAACAGGAAGAGACAGGTGAGAGATGAGACATGTTTGTGAGGGATTCTATAAGAACCTCCTCTGTCACTTCTGTCCCGATGAGCCGGGCTGGAGGTCACCTCTAAATCCAGAAAGCATCATCTGAATCTGGGTCAGTCTGCACTTAACTAACTTAACTCATTTCTTAAACATTTATATACTATTTTATTCATATGTTCCACTATTTTTGTCAACCTAAGACTGTGATAAACCCATTTCAGTTCATTTTCAAAAATCAGTTTTTAATGCTTTAGGGTCAAATAATGTCTTTACACAGTGCTCTGTGACAAATAGTGCCCATTATACAGATAGCTATATAAAACACATTGGTTTATGCTATGCAAGTCCCTTTAAAGGTGAATTCAAGAAGAAAATGCCGTTAGACCACATAGGGTTAAAGAAACAAAACCGATTTTTCTACTTTAGTGTCCTAGCGCTGTCATTCTTCTCTTTTTAAACATTTGTACTATAGTTTCTCCCACAATTAATGAATTAATGAATTATTAATTAACTTTGAACTCTCGCCAGTGCCTACATTGGTATTTTGGCCTTTTGTGATTTCATTTCTTGGAAAACCTTGAAATGATTCATATCCTTAAAATCTGTACAAGCTAAGCTAAAAGGTTATATAAGTGGATAAACACTTTAAATTGAGTCGTTTTTATCAGTTTTTAGTAAATGAAATAAAAAAGGTCTACCCAGGAGGTCAGTTTTTAGAGGGGTTAAGGCTATGCTACTGTGCTATTGTTACTAATGCAACACAATCAATTATAAAATGTATGTTTTCTTCAAGAGCATTGTATCCACAACTAATTGTGTTATTTATTGGTATTATTTTACGTGATCAGAAAGGCCAGATGAAGAACTAAGATGATGATTGTAGTTGGCATTTCCACCTGCACAAGAACATTTGGTGACTAGAGAGTTCCTCCCCAGAGCTTCCCAGTTTTTGTATGACAGTGTGTTTCCCTGCTGACCCCGGGGCCCGTAGCAGCAGCAGTCAGGTGCTGTGTGAGTCACAGTCCCAGCTGAGCACCCTTAGGAGCCAAGCTCTCCATAGCCATGACAACCAGCGCTGTCCTGCTAACACGCAGTGGCTCGTGCCATTGTAGGAGGCTGCAACAGACGCAGAAGCTATCGGGTGTGGTCAGAGGTGGAAGAGCAGCAGATCATTTCCTGTCCTCACTGAGATCCCAGAGCACCTGACTGCTGGGTTAGTGTTGTCAGTGTCTCTGCAGGGTTGTGCTTTTCCCCTGGAAGCTGTGTGGTGGTTGTACGTGGTGGATTTCAGCCACAGGAGGTTTTGGAGAAGCAGTAACACTCTTATAACACATCGGCTGACGTTCCAATAGGAAAGCAGTCAGGCAGTTGATGCAGACCTTATGTCCAGATGGTGATCATCAGACTAACTTAGACCTGCTTCCCTGCCCTGCTGTTCTTCTGCTTGTGCTGTTGCTTTTTCTGACCGGCTGGGCTGTTCTCCACCACCTACCCAACGTTTAGTTCACGGTTACAGAGCAGGGCACTAATTCCCCCCTCGTGTTTCGCCAGTTAAATGCTTTTAATGTGAAGCAGCAGCAGTAGGAAATGTTGGGGTTTCGTGAGCAGTAACTTAATACAGCAGTTTCTGCTGGGGATAAAAGTATCCAGGCTGCACTTACAGGCTGTGTGTGCAGCGACAGGACAGCTCCCCAGGAGGGAAACCATCTCAGTCCCCTGTGGCTGTTAGTATAGGAAGCACTTGATTTGATACGCAGGAGTTTCTATGAGCAGATCATTCTGAACGTCAATATCGTAGTCGATGTCAATGAATTTAATTGTGGGAAGCCAAAATCGTGATGGTGATTAATATTGGATTCATTGTGCAGCCTACTGATCACCAGCAGATAAACTGGGAAAATTTAGCAGCCGAAAATGTTTTTTACCGGCCATAAAACTGCATCGTGCAGTATGTGAATAATATTTTAGGCAGGATCTCCGGGCTGCTGCACCATTCAGACGCCGCCCTCCGTGACTTCTCTCTCCAGCTTTTCTTTTTGGTTGCTTAACACCAAAAAAATGCCGTCTCGCCAGTGTCCTCCATTTTTGTTCATTAGCTTAGTTTACAAGCTATTTTACTGATGGGTTACCAGGCCGTGTAATAGGTCAAGCTGATGCATTTTAACAGCGCCCTCTACTGGAAACTACTAAAATAATGTTATTTTCAAATTGAGTCCAAATTCATTCCAAGCATAAAATGATTTTCCATGTTCGAACTAAAACATTCAGTGTGAGTATTTTCCCATAGTGCTTGAAGGAAGTCAGACCTATTGGATTAGCAAAGTTTGTTCACATTTTAATATGCCAAGAAAATGAAAAAAAGGGCTCTGGGGACATTTCAGACAATATTTTGTAACTTTGATGTTGTGTCTTTCAGAAAATGAACGTGGACGATGCCAATTATGAGTCAGAGTAGCCCCTGCCTGTGGACTCGGCTCCCCCAGAGCAGTCGGTCTCCATGTAACCGCTTCAAGCACGCCTGCTGCAGCTATGATGGAAATGTCTACGTCCTGGGAGGAAGAGACAACAGCTGTCTGAGGGACTTCTGGAGGTACAGCGTGGGTAAGGCCTGCATGCACAACTATTGTTCCATTTACTGCTGCACAAAGCAGATTAAAGCTGCAGTAGGTCATTTTTATAAAAATAACTTTGTCGTAGTTGCTGAAACTTTTACTCTATCCTGAGAGAGTGACATGAGAGAGATAATCTGTGATAAATCTGTGATGAAAGATATAAAAACACTAGTTTGGAGATTGAAGATAGTTGATTGTTGAGCGTCAATCCCAGGGTCCCAAAGCAAAAACAATAAACTATCTTTCTTCACTCTGATTGGTTGTTTTGGTTCAGGCCTGGTGAATTCTTGCAAATGCTGTAAGGAGGAGTCAGAGGAATCTTTCACAGATTATCGGTCTCGTGTTCTGCTGTCAGGATTTTATAAAAATCACCTACTGCAGCTTTAATCATCTGCTGAATTTAAAACAACGTTGCATTATTATTACAGTATTTCATATGAGGAATGATATACATAGAAAACTGCCCTGCATGATGCGCTCTGCTCTGCCGTGTTGCATGAAGCAGCGTGTGGCTGTCCGACCCCCGGCTAATCAAACATATCATTGTGTGCGATATTATAGTGCATGACGAGTGGACGGAGTTGAACTGCACCGGTGAATCTGCACCAGAAGAACTAGAGGAACATTCTATGGTGGCTCATGAGGTACAAACTCAGCAAGATCATTTACTTTAAATGCCATAAAAACATATGCATTATCTTAAGTTGCTTCCTCTGCTAATATGACACTGTTTGGTGTGTTAGTGTGGGGATGTGTGTCACAGCTTTGACCTTTTCAGGGTTTCTTGTACGTGTTTGGCGGCATGCTGGATTCTGCATACACCAAGTGGAGATGTCCCCTGTGGGTGTTTGACATTGGTGAGTTTCCCCGTGGCGGTGTATGCCTGGTACGACTAATGTTGGCAGCCAGTGTTTTTTGTCTGCAAACGTGACGGATGAAAACTTGTTGTTGCATGTCGATTCCAGCCTCAACAAGCCAGCAACAACACAAGAACATTTAATTTATTCATACAAAGCTGTGTCGGGAAGGAGTTTCTACACACTAACAGGACATGTAGGTTCCTGTGCCATACCTGGTTCAGCACAGCATTCGGTTTGTCTCAGTCATTAGATACCCGACGACCCGTTATTGGTTAATGCGTCTAATTTTTCCATTGTGCAATATAAAAAAAGAGCTCTGCAATGTTTTGTAACAGGTTCCAGTTGTTCTCCAAGTTTGTGTTACAAATAAATGAGGCTCCTGCTCACCCTTAACTGCATGTCTGGTTCAGCTTTATACTTAAGTCACATTTCAACAGAGCTGTGGCCCAAAATATACCACAATGCTGAATTTAAAATCTCAAATATGATTTTGACAGGTCATTTTCATTAGATTAATGAAGTTAACATCACTTGTATAAAGTTGTCTTTATGGGAAATGTTTGTATTGATCACGTGGTAAAACTACAAAATGCAAGACTTCGTACTTTGTTGCCAGTATAGACGTGAAATAGGTCTTGGATTGCATTCATAATAGTCTCAAAAAGTCTTAAATATTTGAGTCCCGCAGGAACTAAAATATGTGAGATAATGATCCAAAATCTGCACGGAATACTGTAAGAGACCATGAAATCCTCATATGTGGATCTATAGTCAATAATCCGCCGCCAGTTTTGGGGGGATTTTCTTTGGCCTTTCCAACTTTGTGAATGACATTCACTTACCCTCATTATGCACTTATCCTTCATTCTCATTTCCCTTTGTTGTGTGTGTTTCAGCGAAGCAGAAGTGGGTGCACTGCCAGGGAAAGACGAGCTCCCCTCAGGTACACAGCGCCTTTCATATCAGATTTGAAGTAGTAACAGAGTTGCCAAGTTCCTTTGTCAGTATTCTTCTAAAGGATTAGATCCTCATTTAAACTGATAATAACACATTTTCATGTAAATAATTACATGTTTTGCACTTGTAGTCACGAGGCTTAACGAGGGAATGTGCTGTTCTCAGTTAGCAGGTGAACGAAAGCAACACACCTGCCATCAGGAATGTCTTTCCTGGGAATGACCCTGTGTTAAGTTTCAGCAGCTGGTGTTGTTTTTGGACTCAGTAGCAGAACAGTTGGCACCGTTATAACAGTGAATGCTAGGCAGCAGCTCAAACATCATCATCAGAAAGAAAGACAGCACACTGCTGAGCAGAAATCAAGACACATTCATTCCACTGATCAGTGCTTTACTGCAGACATGTTTGCATGAAAAATAACTTTAAGCGACCATAATCATTACAGATTTTTGCATTTACATAGACAAAATGATACAACACAAACAGTGAAATAAAGACAGAAAAACCAAAAGGCACAGGTACAGTTCAAAATGTGTATAAAAGACAAAAATTAAAATGTTAAAAATCTGGATGATTATAATAATCTCATTTTTCCCAGTATGTGTCCTCCCTTCTCGTATGCAGTCATTGTCTAAGGAGGAAATAGAGTTGATTATGTTGAGCAGAAGGGCGATGGTGGGACGGTCTGTCTGGAGCCAGCAGTTTGTAATTGTTTGTAATTAATGTCCAGAATCTCTGAGACTAAATGACCCGTTTCTTTGCAGAAAGGCTCAACATAGGGTCCAGAAACTATGAGCATGGTCGGCTGAAACCGATCCACACTCCAGAGAAAACAGAGTGTTTTTGATTGATACTATATCACAAAATAAAATGTCACAAAACAATAATTTTCCATATTTTCTTACACCCCTAGTTGAGACCCACTTCATTTGGATTTCTGGTTGACAATGATAAAAAACAAGTCAGTTTTTTCCAGCAGAAATCTCTCCAGCAGTTAGTGGAAGTAGACCTGGTTTCTATTCAGACACTATATTTATGAGCAGGCACTGAATGTCATTGTTTGACAGCAAGAGGAACCCGAGTTCTGAGAAAGTCCAGACTTTCTGAGTTTGGAGGCAATTCAAGTGGATTACTTTCAACATGCAAGTCAGAAACTCCTCAGCTCCCACAGCAGGGCCCGTTCAGGTGTACCCTGTACGCTGACGGCCCCCCCATTGAGACAGACATCAGATCTGGAATTCTGTAGGCGTGCAACCTAAACAAGACAAACACCAAAACATTAAAGACTGAAGAAAATATGAGAAACACAGCTGAGGATGGTTTTCAGTTGGTAGTGCCAGTAGAGCTCTAGCATGCCATCTTACAGATGTCTGTGTGTGTGTGTG
>NW_023340095.1:1806660-1807998 GCF_004916995.1 Morone saxatilis | reverse complement strand
GTGTGTGTGTGTGTGTGTAGACCCAAATGCCCACCAACAGAAAGGGCCACAGTGCTGTGGTGGTTGGCTCTGCCATGCTGCTGTACGGAGGCTTCATAGACATGAAAGGATCCTCGCAGGACTTTTGGAGTTTGGATTTTGGTGAGTTACTTTTATTCCCATGTTCTGTGCTATTATATATATTCTTCTTCTTTACGCTGTATTATGCATTTTATCAGCCATTTCTGTGGAGAACACCCCACAGCTCCAGTATGTGTATTCATTGTGTTCCATGACAGATACCATGGCTTGGTCCCTGCTGAATGATTCTCAGCAGGGCTCATTAGGCCCAGGCCCCAGACACAGTCACTCAGCCATCGCCTACCAGAGCTGCATGTACCTGTTCGGGGGCCTGAAAGGCTTGCGGGAGCAGAGAGACTTCTGGAGGTGGAATTCCTCCACCAACATGTGGAGTTCCCTCAGAAACAAGTGAGTAGTGAGTCAGCTTGTCCTTTGGGGTGTTGTCTCGTGCCCACAGCTAAATAACACAACATGCTGTTTCTCTTACTCTGGTTAGATGATGGTTCTTTGAGAATGTCTACTTCAGGATCTCAAACAGACCACAGTGCTCATCTTACACATCTAAACTTTTGAGTCCTTTCTATCTGGATGGTTAACGTTAAGTTATTTCCAATCTGTGTTATAGAGCAAATACCATTAGGACTTCTACAACGAGACAGAGGAACCGGATCTTTTAACAGATTGTCTGTCTCATGTGCTACTGTCAGCATATTGTAAAAGTTTGAGCAAACATAACAAAACAATAATTGTATAAAAATGACCGACTGCAGCTTTAATTGCCATTAAATTGTCTCTACATGTCCGGGTCAGAATCAGCTGTCCACGCAGCGAACGTCACAAGCAGTTTGTCAAAGCGCTTCATTGGGCCATGACCACATCTAACTGGTGGCAAACGAACTTGATCCTGTCTGGATAATACGGAGAATACACCTGCTGACAGCCAGGGATCAGTTTTCAACTGGCTGTGCTGCACAGACACAGAGTGACCGTCAGCGACTAACAAAGCCCTTGCAGGATAGCTGGAGTGCTACCAGACTGGTGTGAGCTTAAACTAGTATTCTTATTATAATTAGATTGGGCCTCAGTATCAGAATATACCTTACAGTAAGGGATAGTTCAGGTGTATTGTTGTCATATGGGTTACCATAATCAATAGAAATGACTTTGGTGTAGAAAATATCGTGTCCATCCAATCCTGAGAAGGAACCCACATTTTCCCATTAAGTCACAACCCACTTTCATAGAATTCAAACCAAGCAAATGTATTTTTAAAAAGGC
>NW_023340095.1:1764145-1806540 GCF_004916995.1 Morone saxatilis | reverse complement strand
TCCTGGAAGGTTTGAATTGTTCCTCACATCGCAGAACAAGTGTAGAACAGGATAGGATAATGCTGAGAGGACAACTGTAGTAAATTTGAGCCAAATCTCAGTGGAAACATCAGATGTGATAAGAACAGCCAGGCTAGTGCTGTGATTGAAAATGATTTCTTAAAAAGGGTTTGAACCCTGTAACTTGGTGAGTGCAATATAATTATTACAGATCGAAATGATGGCCATACCAGTGAAAATAAGAGCCCAGGATCATGGTCAAAAACGATGTGGACTTAAACAACAGTTGTACATCTGAACAACCATCATCTTTCTTTCGCAGCTGGAGCTTTCTTACATAAAAAGGCAACACACCAGCGCACACAATATACATTGTTTTGTGTGTTCCTTCCTGCTAACACCGCCTATGGTTTTCCTCAGGTCCGGCCCCTCCAGACTCATGGGTCACTCAGCCGTGGCCTACAAGGACGGTATGCTCCTTTTCGGGGGAGGCGAGAGCCAGAACTCTCCACAGAACTGCCTGTGGAGGTACAACTTCACCACGCAGACCTGGGGGCAGGTTGCCACACTCCCAGGCACTCCCAACCCCCCCGACAAGATTCACCACTGCTGTGTGGGGCTGGGTCCCAGCTACAAGTCCAACCCCGGCAGCCCCGACTCCAGCTTGGAACTGCAACCCAGGCTGCTGGATGGGAGGATGAGGCCTTTTAAGAACAAGTGCTTCCCCGCCCAGCTCACCTTCCTGGGATCCGAGGGAGGTATAGAGCTGGAGACCTTCGGCCCGGACCGGTGCTACGGTCACAAAACACTCACACAATCCTCAGAACTGGACAACAGCAAAGACGCGTTGACGGGGAAAGATGCGCTCCGGATTGGAAACTGTCTGACCTTTGAAAACAAGGCTTTCAGGAAACAGTGGAGCTGCACAGACGAGGACCTCCTGGATGAGGAGGTCGGGGACGTAGCCCAGAACCTGCCAGATCTGCTGCTGGTGCTGGGGGGAAGACCCTGCTCCAGACACTGTCCTATCTCCATATGGCAGATGACTCTGACAGACTCGTAACAGCCTAAAGAACAAACCTTTTCTCTGAATGAGAAGCAAAGCTCAGTGTTACATCGTCACCTAACCTTTGTTAGATTGTATATGTTTGAAGAGTTTACTGACACAAATATTTTTATAATCCTGTTACTTTTGTAACTTGAGTGTTGATGTTGTTATGCATTTATCACATACTTCTTATATGCAGAAATAAATCATCAGCAGCTGCAGTCATTAACAACTTCAGTAGTAGTATCACCTAAATTACACACGATGGCGCCAGAGCTCAGCGTTCAGCAGTATAACACAACCTTTCTGACTGAGTGACAGATATTTCATATTATCTTCAACAATAACAGAACAACAGAAACTGTACAGTGAAAACAAACAGTGAACAATAACTGCAGGAAGTTTGAGTGAAATGATGAATTTTGAGCAGATTGTAAATATATATATTTTACTGATATTTTTATGAACTTTATATAACATTTTCTGTCTGTATTATATTTGTAACCACTGTTCTAACCTATGACTGCAGGAATAAGGCTCAGTTATTGGTTACTGTTGGGGACATATGGGCCACAGTGCCGTAAATGTTCTGCTGCCAGAAATACTAAATTACCCCCTCAAAAAAATGCACTTCCTGTTGGAGCTTACTGAAAAGTTTGTTGGTTTTCCTCTTTTAATTTGTTGACAGTTCTAAAAAATATAAAAAGAAGCCTTTATCCTTCATGCTTGTTAAAGGGACAGTGGTGTCACCTGTGGTGTTATTTATCCGTACAGACTGTTTTGCTGTTTGGTTTTGCTTACCAGTCTTGAGCCTGCTGTTGGGTTCAGCCTTTGAATCGTGACATAACTCCTTCCAGCTCATCCTTTTAGCAAGAGAATAATTACACTGAGGGAAATATTCAAACCCAAGACCTTAAAGCGTTTATGTCTGCACCGTCTCACCACAGGAGATTCCGCTGCCCTGTGCATTGTTTCAGATCTGCTGGAATCTAAAATAAAGTTTGAATCTTTCTAAATAAACTCTGACTCTGTTGACATTGGGTCATGTAAACCTGATCTAGGAGAACGTGTGCTCTGTGGGTCCACCTGGAGGAAAGTAAACTAATCAGCTATTATGTAGCAGGCCTCTAATCCACCGCTGCTGCTGCTGCTTCACCTCGTTTGGCCTATTTACCCACATTATATTACACACACACACCTGCTCCTGAAAACTACCACAAATACTTCTACTGTATGCACACATATGGATCATATCAGGCAGTCATTCAATTAGTGTTTAGTCTCTTAAATAATGCAAAAATGTATCTGCGGCACACTACGGAGCCCCTTAAGGGACAGGGGGAGGACAAAAAAATGGTGCTATTTTTTGCTTTTTCTGCTCGCTCCTCGGTCTACCGTCATTCTGAATATGTGTCAGTCCCAGTGCTGTATTTAAAATGCACATGACTTTATGTTGCCTCTGTGTTACATACCCGCACCTTAATAACCCAATAAACAGACTTTACCAGAACAAAAGACTCATTCTCACAGGTGTTGGCATTAGTGTCACAGTTCAACCCAAGAGTGATTTTCCCTCTCACATCATTTTACAGAAAAAAACAACTTGAGTTGTTATAATCTCACTAATCTTAATCAGACAATAATAACGGTGTGTGTGTGTGTGTGTGTGTGCTTACAGATGAACCAGTTTAAAGTAGGGCTGCACTTTATTTATACTCTTTATTTGTTGAAATGTGCCTCCTTTATAGTCGTTACTTTTCAGAAATGAAAGAGAGCAGGTGATCAACAAGCAACAATTTTATGTTACTGTATATCCCTCCCACCCAGCAACAATAATAATAATAATAATAATAATAATAACAATGATGATAATGATAATAATGCAAAACATTAAAATAAGGAAAATAATTAATTCTGGTATATTCTTCCATTTCATGTCAAACAGATGAACAAGATTCATAATCTTACGTTTCATACATTTCATTAATCATGTTCTTCCATTCACTAGGTAGTGGTGGTTTCAGACATTTATTTATTTATTCTGCTTTTCTTAAAATGCTAAAAATGTGTTTATTATTTTGTTGAGAGAGCGGCTGTGGTGTTCGACCAAGCAATAGTTGTAGTCCAGTATTGCTGCACATTAACGGGTTTTAGAATTATAATTAATAGTTATTCTCTGTAAATTTGTAATTCACAAATGATCGTCATCGTTAATCGTTTTACAATATCTGTCAAAATAATGACAACATGATGTTTTCACCATATTACACCAGCAGTTTAAATTCTGCCTGAATGACATCTGTTAGTATTCTCAAGTACACTACACTATTACATAATATACATCTCCCCTGTATTGTACATATAGTCCATTTTAACATGCAAGACCAATCCGGCACTTTGTTATACAACATACGGTATTATCATCTATTGACCTTTATTATCTATTACTGGACGCTCATTGTACAGTGTGTGTACAGTGTGTACAGTGTGTATGTACAGTGTGTACAGTGTGTGTACAGTGTGTGTACTGTGTGTGTACAGTGTGTACATGTGTGTGTACAGTGTGTACAGTGTGTGTACAGTGTGTGTACAGTGTGTGTGTACTGTGTGTGTACAGTTGCTTTTAGTTTCAATTCTTTGCTAATTATTTTGATGTAATACATTTCTTTAAATCGGTTTTTTTTCGTGACATTGCTATTCAGTTATTTGAATCTCCCTGCAGTGTGTAGTGATAGGTTTATATCGGTAGATGGCGCTATTTAGTCGTTAATCAGCATCATAACCGACCATAAACTCACTGAAGTTCCAACTTTTATTTATTACTTCATCCAAAAAAATTTCATTTTTTTCATTTTTGACTTTAAATATTTGTATTTTTGCATTTAATTGGAAGTTATCTGTCTATAATTTGAAGGTTTTGGACGCCGGACTGACTATCATGTTTAGGTTGCCAATATAAAGTTTGATTTTCATGATCAGCATCGAAACTGTGAGCTCACATCGGAGTGACACGGGTCAAATAACCGTTCCCATAATGAAAGCTTGTTCTATGAGCGGAGTGAACCGTGGCTCTGGAGACTTAATCCCCTGTGGCCATTTGGTAGAAATCCCCACGTGGTTTCGACTCCTGTATAAAAACTTTGGGTGTGCGGAGCCCCTGTTGTCGTGATTGCAAAGGGAGAACAGGGTCTCAGTGAGCAGCATCTTGCAAGACGCACAGAGCTGGCCATCCACAGCGGCGCGCACCGGACACGGTTACCCAGGCGCACACACAAAGACGCGGGACCCTCCGAGCGTCGTTCCTCTCTGCAGCTGTAGAACTTTCTGCATGCTGTTTGAATGGGAAAGAGCGGACTGAACTCTTTTGGACACCGAGGGGGGGTTTATTGAGACTTATCGGCGGGTACTTGTCCTCGTTTGTTTTGGTAGATTACGCTGAACGCGGTGTGACAGGAGCTACACCGAGCGCGCCTCGCAGTCACAGAGATGAACTTTTGTGTTGTGCATTGCTGGATGATAACGAGCTGAATGCACAATGAGTGGAGCTCATTAGCCTCACGATTCCAGCAGCACTCTTTATGATTGGGAATACAAAGATTGCTCTGCCTCTCGGGATACCTTGAGGCGTCTCTCTCTCTCTCTCTTTGGAGCGCAACTGGATGTTCTCCCGGATTGTGAATTAAAATTAGCTTTAATTTCAGTGTGTGTGTTTCATACATTCACCCTTCTCTTCTGTAGCGTTTGGACTGTGATCTTAACTTTAGAAAAATGAGCATATACAGGCTGGCTTTGTCCTGCTTGGTGGCGTGCGTTCTCTCCGTGCGCTGCAGCTCGGTGACCGGGACCGAGACTCAGGGCTCGCCCCAGGAGTCGTGCGCGTCCTGCGGTCTGAGGGCGCCCGATCAGTCGGAGCGGGTGAACATAGACTTTTTGGAGGCGGTGAAGAGGCACATACTGAACCGGCTGCAGATGAGGGACAGACCCAACATCACGCACCCCATCCCGAAGGCTGCGATGGTGACGGCGCTGAGGAGGCTGCACGCCGGGAAAGTGCGAGAGGACGGCCGGGTGGAGATCCCCAGCTTTGACGGACAGGCTGCGTTCAACAACGAGGTTCAAGCGGAGAACTCTGAGATTATCAGCTTCGCCGAATCAGGTAATAATCAATAATTCATCACACACACATCCAAATCGACCCCTTGGTGAACCCAACCACCCTTTGACTTTATGTCAAATCAGCCTCATTCATAGATGGAGTTTGATTCTTTAAAGCTTATCGTGTTCATCTGACTAAGCAGCAGAGACAGAATAGATTGTATGGACAGAACAGTTGTTTTTTTAAAAGCCATAAACTAATTGGATCCAGTGCAGGCATCATTTTCATCATCTTCTTACATCACAAGCCCCCCCGAAGCCTGAAGCCAGTGCTTGGTGTTAAATCCTCCTGTTTTAGCCCGATGGAAATGAAAAAGAAATGAAACTAAAGACAGAGTCCTTAAATTACCCTCATGTGTTGTCTAGGGTATAAAAAGAACCTCTGAATCCAATTTCATCACTAAAGCTGTGCTCACACTCAATACTCCAATGTATAAAGCCCTCTTTTAAATACGGACAAAGTCCCTCAATTGGCCATTTATCCCTTCCTCTAAGAATGTGTATCTAACTAATTCTCAGAAGTCCAAAGAGAACACCCTTTCCCCTCTCTCTGCCTCTCTCTCTCTCTCTCACACACACACACACACACACCCCCACAGGTTCACACACACACACACACACACCTAAAATCATCTGCGCTTGACAGAATCCAATAATTGTCAGTTAGCACGGTGAGAATCACGTCTTTGACACAAACTGTTAGTTTAACAAAAAGAAAACATACAATTAAAGACACCAAAATAGGATGTCTTAAACACACACACACACACACACACACACACACACACCATTCTGCATTTTCCCATTGGCCCTGCCGGTACAATTAGCCTGAATGGACTGCTAGGTCCCGCCTTCCAATGGGAATGATCTGAGCAGCCTCATGACAAGGGAACAAAAGCCAGGCAATTATTATAAGAGCACTATGTGTTCCTGCTGAACCCAACATGTCAACGTTTAGCAGAAAAAAAAGCAAAGAAAACAAAAGAAATCAGAATAATGCATGAGACATTTGAGTGTGTGCAGGGTTGGACTCGGGGAGTGTGGGTGGAGGGGTATGCTGTTGGCAGAGGGGGGGTGATATTGTGTTTGTGTGCCCATATTGCAGCGTTGCAAAGAATGTTTTTGTCGTTCTAAAGGTTCGCTGGGCTGCTTTTGCTTCTTCTTCTTCTTCTACTTCTGTTTTTTTTTCTGGTTCTATTCTTCCTCACACCTTTGAGCCTTTGTGTGGCATTGTACCATGGAGCTGGCTTGGGTCCCTGCTCCCTAGACCCCGTCTGCCTCCTGGCCAGCTGGCTCACGCCCCCCAGATCGGATGCTGCCAGCCAGGGCATGGCTCAGAGGCAAGGTCTCCAGAAAGCTCTGAAGCCAGGGGAGCTTGTCCCCCAAGCATGAGGGAGCCTGAATTGCTGTTGTCACAGTTTAGGACAAGGCGGGTTTTTGGGGGGTGAGGTTGGCATATGTTTAGCCAACAGCGAGCCAGCAAATGGATGCGGATAGGGGTTTATGTGCGTGGTGTATGCGTGGAACAGTGAGGTCAGCTCGCGTCCGCTGCCTCCCCTTAGCACAGGGTTAACTGCGTGCTTGTCAGCCAGGGAGCCGGCTTCTTATCTCCGGTTGCGGTAGCACAGAGGTAAAAGGTCTGCCAAGCGTCCCCGGGCAGGTGAGGAAGACGATGCCAATCTCCCTTCTCCCCTGACATGGTCCCATGGGTCCTCACTGAGGGATTCGGTGTCCCGTATCCACGGGAGCGGAGCGGGGAACACAAGCAGGGAAGGAGGGAGGGCGAAAGAGAGAGGGGTCGAGGGAGAAGTTTAGATCGGCGCTTCTTGATTGCTCGCTATAGCCGTTCGGACCCAGTGAACTCGCGGCGAGTGGTCCAAGACACAGAATTAAGACTTCATTATGGGAGGTCATTAACTCCGGCCCGGTTCCTCCAGAGGATCGGGTTGGCAGGTTTACTTCAGGACACAACTCTTTCATGAGGAGCTGTCAGTCATTGCCATCCTGGACCCGGTCCAGACATTTTCCACGTTCACTCACAAGTGTGGGTTTCAGTCCTCAATGGGCCTGTCTGCCTCTGTATAGCTTGTGATCCTTTAAATGATTTATGCACCATTATTAAAAATGTCCCTATAGTAAAGCTTCAACAGCAACAGAGCCAGTGCCGCAGCGACTCAACCCTACCTCTCCTTCTCCCTCCCTCACCTCCTCGCCCTCTGTGTGGAATTCCTGGAGTGCTGAGACTCGGGGCTGGAGGTATGGCTGCTATATGCACGTACGCCTCTGATCATGTTAGAGCCACAAATGATCCGTGCCGCGCCCTTGTCCTTCCAACGGCGTGTGGTCTTGTCGACAGCAGCTTTTGAGTAATGAGCTCTGGAGCTGCCTGCCTGCTTCCACGGCCTCTTCCCTGCCTTGGTGGCGCAGGTGGGGACACGCTGAAGTAGCTCTTTATCCACACAAGCCCACCCAGGTGTCCTGCCTGCTGATACTCACTAGCAACTTTCCACCGCGGGGTCAGGCGAGGCGTGTCGGGGCCAGCTCCAAATTGTTTGTAACACTGGATGAAAAGAACAATTTGTAGAAATAAGTCATGTGGCATGTTGGTATGTGCCCTCAATACTAAGGAAGTTATATGATCAAACACATCGTGAAAAACACGACAACAAGTGGTGCTGATCGTGATTACAACATATCTACTAAGTGAACGCCTCATGTGACTCATATCCAAAAGGCAATTTCTGGATAAAGTGTAGTTTTACATTTATGCAATCATCAAAAATAAATTTTTCCTCTCCAGAACAGCCACCTCAAGGTCCATTTAGTAGCTTTTCTGGAGCTTTCAGGCATATCACTTGATCTTCATCAGCGTATGGAGACTGTTGGTTAATATGGGATTGGAGATGCTCAAATTTGGCCACCTTCTTGTTTTTTCAGGGCAAAGATTTCTGCTTACAAAAAGGAGAAGTGGACAGTTAAAATTTCCGTGACACTTGGCAAACATGCGATATAACTGAAAGCTCCAGAGCAACTACTAAAGAGACCTGTAGTTGTTGTGCCCTTCTTATCTTAAATATTAGCACTACACTCCATTCCAAAATCCTAAGCTACTCTTTTGTTTGCATTTAGTGCATTGGTGGCAATGCTTCCACAAGTTTATTCATAGTTCCATTCATCTGTTACACAATGTAAGCGGTGCGTTTTGTCGAATGGGGCAATGAATTAAAGCTGAAAAACAATTGAACAAGTCATTACTTGAATAATTGATGAATTGTGTAATTTTTCCAGCAAAAATGGCTTGACTCATTCACTCGTTCCAGCTTCTCAGTTGAGAGGATTTGCTGCTTTTCTTTGTCTCATGTGATAGTTTTAGGTTTTGTATTGGTCGGAGAGAACAAGTAATTGTTTGGTCTTTAGGAAATAATGATTCGCATTTTATGACTTAATAGGCCAAGCAATTAATCGATTTATCAGAAAAAAAATAAAGGGTTAATTCACTGATAATGAAACTCAGTTTGCTGAAATCCAACAACAAATGATTAGCAGTGATGATGGCAGTGTTACTGTGTTACATTGTTCTGTGATTAGTTACTGAGACAATAACAAAATGCCCATCCTGCATCAGTTATATCTGCCAGATCTGCACAGGAAAGGTTTGATTAGCATCCTATCCTGAAGTGTAATGCAGATATTTGAAAAGGGAACCAACCACCTCAAACAAACAACAGCTTAGATATTAGATTCTTGTTTTTTTTCAGGCTTCATTCCCTGTCTATCACTGAGCTGTGCGATCCCTGATTTTCTAACCTCGGAGCTGTCGGGGCAAGTAAGAACGCAGAGTGCTGAATGAGGTGAGGGTAGTTACTTGTAGCCCCGAGGGGCCTTTACGGCAGTCGCAGGCAGGAGCTGCTGTTCAGCTGATTCCTTTATGTCGTTCACTTGAGACGGATTTCAATATGTACTCACTGTGCACTTGATACTTTACCCACAGGCTTTGGTATTGAGAAGGCTGATAGTTGATGTATTGCTTACTGTGAGGCTGGATGGGTATGTGTGTGTGCATGGATGGATGCAAATGTGTGTGTGCAAAGTGCTTGAGTTCCCAGCTGACATGCTACAGAGTGGAGAGCTGGTCTGAACAGGTTTCTGAGTGAATGTAAAGCCGTGCTTTACAGGAGGAAGAGGCGTGGGGCGCCTTAAAGAGGGGGCCCGTCTTTGGTGGCCACCTGTTGACACTGACACACACTAATCAGTCGGCAAACAAAGTAATTTAGCCGCTTTCAAAGGCGCTGCTCTGCTTGAGCACATTGTACCAAATCTCCTGAAATAGAAACCTTTCAAGTTACCTCGTGGTAATTTGGAAGACATTATTAGGCTTAGGAAAAAAAATACTGCCAGGGAGAGCCCATCGCCACCTTTGGACTCCCGGGATCTCTTCATTGTGCTGCTGTAGAAAGTGGCCAGTGTCATGTAAATGGCTTTTATTTTTGCCTCATCATGCTTTTTGCTGGAAAGCCACGCGTTTCAATGCCGGGCTGCAGCGCGGCTGTCTCCCAGTGCCTCACAGGGGGCTTTGTGCTGTCACTCTCAGGGTGCTCACACTGGAAGGAGGGGGGAAGGGGTGGGGTAGGGTGTGGGGTGGGGTTCAGAGGGGGGCACTAACAGCGAACACATGAACCCCCCGGGAGCACTTGGGCGTGTCCGCCCACCTCCCACCTTTGTCCACTTGGCATCCTTCCTCCTTCCTTGGTCTTCCTCTTCTCCGTTCTCTTCCCCATCCCTCCCTCTCCCTCTCTCCTTTGGGCCCTTTCACTTACAAAGCTGGACCTGAGGCCAACTGGGCCTGATCCCAGAACTGGCTTGTCACAGCGGGCCTATCAGGAGCTGCCACAGAGGTCACCTGACACACGTGGATTGAGGGTTGAACCAGAGGACAACAAGGCCGCTTAAAAAGAACAGAGCTGTTGCCCTTTTCGGGAGCTTTCTGCTTTCTCTGTAGGCGTGGTGTGGTGTGTGTGTCTGTGCGCGCATTTATATGTGGAAAGAAGAAACAGTCATTTAGCCCTTTCTCTTGAAAAACAAAAATATTTTGACAAACCATCTTAGAACAAGGTCCACATTTCAGATGTCCTCAGTTGTCTTGGAGATGGTTCAGTTACCACCTGACCTGAAGTATGGAATTTTTGGTCATGTGATAACAGCTTCTCTTATGGCGGGCAAGGACGCATCTTCTGGCATCAGACTGTGTGTTATCACCGTTACCGAAAATTCTTTACTGGTTGGGTGCAGGTCCGATGAACAACGGTCGTGACCCGTCTCATGACAACTGAGCGAACTTCATCTGCTGATGAGAGCCACAAGATGTGGGTGTCAATAATGGAACATGCTAGCACTGTGTGATGTTTGATGCTGCATAAATGACAAATTGAGAATAAACATTTCCTGTTTGTTTTTTTTGTCTCCAGATGAGCAAACATCTTCCAAGTCTGGTCTGTACTTCCTGGTCTCCAACGAGGGCAACCAGAACCTGTACGTGTCCCAGGCGAATCTGTGGCTCTTCTTCCGCGTGCTGCCAGCTGGTCCTGAGAAAGGCCTCCGGAGGAAGGTGACTGTCAAGATCCACTACCAGGAGGCTGGGGCTACCGGCGATGCAGAGGGCGGCCCTGGAGGCGGTGGTGGAGGGGGAACAGGCCGATGGGCCCTGGTGGAGAAGCGTGTGGATCTGAAACGCAGTGGCTGGCATACCTTCCCCCTGTCTGAGGCGGTTCGGGCTGTGTTTGGGAAGGGCAGCCGGCGGCAGGACCTGGAGGTCCACTGTGAGGGCTGTGAGACAGCTGGCGTGGCTCCGGTCCTGGTGGACCCAGGCGACCCGGCCCACCGGCCCTTTCTGGTGGTGCGTGCACGGCAGGTGGACGGAAAGCACCGCATTCGCAAGCGGGGGCTGGAGTGCGACGGCACCAGTGAGGGCCTTTGCTGCCGGCAGCAATTTTACATAGACTTCCGCCTTATCGGCTGGAACGACTGGATCATTGCACCAGCTGGGTATTATGGCAACTACTGTGAGGGCAGCTGCCCGGCCTACATGGCAGGTGTGCCGGGCTCAGCTTCCTCCTTCCACACTGCCGTAGTTAACCAGTACCGCATGAGAGGGATGAGCCCGGGCTCAGTCAACTCCTGCTGCATCCCCACCAAGCTCAGTACTATGTCCATGCTCTACTTTGACGATGAATACAACATCGTAAAGAGGGACGTGCCCAACATGATCGTGGAGGAGTGTGGCTGTGCTTGAGTCCACTCTGACCCTTCATTACCTTTGAACTTGGAGCAGTCAGAAAGGCCTTTTGTACAAACAGGACGTTATTGTACGGTACACATATACAATATATCTATACCTACTGTATGTGCAAGCAGCATGCACACTGGTCTAGTAAATGCAAGTATCAGTGTTGTGACCATGTGTGCACGCGTGTGTTTGCACGTGTGCGTGCGAGTGTGTGTATTTATCAGAGTGACATGCTTGCTATCCGAGTTTTGTCCGTTTGGCGGCAACCGGTCAGCGACGGGACGAGAAGGGAATGATTATCACCAAATGATACTTTGCTCTAGTTTGCCATTTCTAGTCAAAAAATAATGGCTCATCATCTCCTCTTGAATGAAGATAACAAGCGCTTAAGGAAAGTGACAGGATCAGCCGATGACATTATTGGCTTCGCCCCGACGCTCCCAACCCCACTCCTCCAATTCTCTTAAGTACTTTAAGCACATGACAGACTTTTGTTTTTATAAAGCACTGACAATTCATCAGCTTATACAATTCAGAACACCAGCACTTCCGTACTATGCCGACAGACACAGTCTGACTGTCCTCTCTGGTAGAATTAGACCGGCAGCGCTTAATGCCTTGCAGGATTATACCCTCCGCAGAAAGGCAAAAGAAAGTCCTCCACAGAGCTGCTGCCGCCGTTGTTGTCATTCTCGCTGTTGACTATGGGCCTCGACCTCAACTTCCTGCCTAAGAGTGCTGCAGGCCCTGCTACCATGACAACCAGGTGAAGATGGATCTCATAAGTGCACTTCACTTGTGCACCGGGAGCGACAGAGAGAGAACTGCTTCCTCCTGCACCCTAAGGCCCAGCAGAAGCGGCCCGTGGATGTGGAGACTCTAGTTTTGGCCCAGTGGGTCGCCACAGTGCAGTGCAGCACTTGCAGAAACTGAAATGCACACCCTGAATAGCACTTGTAAAAAGAAATGCCTTCCAAGGGGTACTGAGTGTCCTGTCCTATCGCTAAATAAGTGCCACATGAGCTATGCAATGTATAGTAACCTATACCCATACTCAACATGCTCTATTAGACTGAATTCTCTTTCCATCTTTGTCTTTCTCTCTCTCTCTCCTTCTTTCTCTCTTCAGTCCTCGACTCTTTATCAATACTTGAAATGTAATCTTTCGCCTCCTTTCCAAAGCGAATGATTGTTGTGATGTTTGCACTGAAAAGTTGCGGGATTAGTGAAACAAAAACTGCCATTGAAAAGTTATTTTTATAGAAGTAAATTGAATTTTGTTTCAAATGTATTTTACCTAATTAATGGAACCAAAGAGGCCAAGATTTTAGCTATTGTACTAAGATGGCAAGGCCATTGAGTTAATGTGTACAATATTGTTTTTGATCATTTGCAATAGGCCTACCACTGTATCAGGGTACGATATATGATTTCATTTCTTAGCTCTATTTTCATTCTCTGTTTTGTACAATAAGCAACACTTCATTTTTTCATCTTTAATTCTATTTTTGTTTTCTATTTAATAAGAAAGTTATTTTTAGTTCCTGTCTAAGAATCATTTAGTCAAATAAATGTCATCTGTACAGTTTATGTAAAATAAAATGTTTTCTTAAATATTTTGTAACTTTAAATTCTTGACTTCTTTCCTTTGGGCTGAAGCATCATTGAAAACAAAAAGGTGGGGCTGAAATAGCAGGGTATTAAAAGAAACACACACACACACGTGAAACATAAAACATCTCTATCTTACTGTCTGTCAGGACTGAGTGTCTCCCATAAGCTGGAGCTGTAGAACAGTAATTACAACTATGATTAACAGCCTCACAACTATGATTAATGCTGCCAGCACTCAGACCTCCACATACCTGCTTTTTGGCTGCAGCGTCTCCTGATCTGTGTTTGCATGCAGATAATTGTGCATTAGTATCTCTATTTTTGCACATGCGCGAGTTAGGAAACTGGCAGCCAGCCGTTTACCCCTGCAACACCTCCAATATTTCTGTTTCTCAAGATAGGTTTACAGTTGCTATAATGTCAGAAGCAGTGTGTCAACACTTTGTGCAACAGCACGAGGCTTGCCCGACTGAAAGTCTGCCTGTGCCGACACCCACCAACGGCTAGATGTCATGTAATGTTTCTGCAAGGCTCCATCAAAACACATCGCGTATCCCTGTAAAATATCAGTCATATAATTGCTCTAAATGTATCTATTAGGATCTGCCAACAGTGCAATGAGATTTGTTTGCCTGTGGGGCAAATAGCATGTTAGGGAGGGATCAGTGTAAATAACCCTTTACCTGTAGCTGGATGGATGAGTCAGCAGGAGCAGCAGCACAATGTCTCTGAGGAAAGAAAGGGAAGAAAACAAATCAATATTATGGTGCATGTGACTGACAAGCAGGCAGACAAGAAGATAAATGATCTGTCAGAAGTGATCTGAGGCGACCTTCTTGGTGGAGCCTGTACCTCTGGAGACAAATGACAGTCTGTGCTGAGAGCAGGGGGAGATGTGTAGCTGTCTTGTCACGCTTCCTAATGCATGCCAAAATCTCCACAGCTGGAATGTTAATGACGCTGAGCAAAGAGCTGCAGGCCATTAAGCATGCTGCTGGTCATGGCTGCACTCAGGGCCACACACCCGCTCGTGCAAAATCACATCGCAAGTGTGTGTATTTGCAAGTGCATCCATGCTATTGCATCTATAACCACTCCAGCATCGGTACAAATCCATCTGGTGCAGACTTGTATACATCATTTTGCTCTCTCACATGTCCTCCTTCCCAAAGTCACACATAAGCGCTATAAACACAAATATGTATGCACACACACAACCTCCACAACCCCTAGTTATCATCTTAAACAAATATTGTCCCTCTGCCTCCCCCATCTAATACCGCCACAGGTTGAGGTCATGACAGCTGCCAAGTTGACGGGGTCAGCTGGTTTATCACCGCAATAGTGTTCATTCCTCCAAATCAGCCTGGTCCACATTCATTAATGAATTTATGACTATTCATCACCTGGGGCCAGGCATTCCTCAGCTTCACCTTGCTTGTGTTTGGCTCTGTGGCCTGGAAGAATGCACCCGCACGCGCTGCTGATGATTCTTCTGATCACTCACGTATCTTTCACCGGTTCGTTTTTCATTTTCTTAATCGTATCCAACCCGTCGAAGGTTCCTTTTTCCGCCAACCTGCGATCCCAGCCCTTTGCTATGTTCACTGAGCTAACACAACAGGATTTCTATTAGCCTGACCCTCTGTCTCAGCTTCTAGAGACCTTGTGGAGGCACTCTTGTTTTAAGGATTTATGGCGTGGGGGCCCCCCTAAGACAGGAGGCTTATTCCACTCTTGTTTACTTCTCCCTACAACCCAAAGTGACATTTTGACCTTTCGGAGCAACGTGCACTGTGGTCCCTGCAAGCTCTCTCTCACGGGCGGATTATTGGAGTAAAAAAGGGCTTTGCAACTTGAAAGCATATTTGTGAGCACTAATGAGCGAAAAACTTCATTAATCCTATAATTCGTAATCGCCGCATTCGGTACCGGTGCATTTATCTCTCTCTTTTTTAACATTTATGTCATTCTGATTCGTTTTGAAAAGACGGCAGGAACAGAAAAACTAAAGGATATCGCTCTGAACTTTTGTAGTCTGAACATAGGAACAACCCCAGTGAGCACCAAGTGGGATTTCAACGTTTCTTTCTAAAGAACTGGGTGATATTCGGTATAACTGTCTACCGTCTCGCCCTTTTCAACCATGATCTTTTTTAATCATTTGATCAGTTGCAGGTTGACAGAGAGAGGATATTAATTAGCGTTTCCGTATTTCTCCAAAGTCATAATTAAATTAAAGACATAATTTAAACTAATTTTATGTTTCATAAAAAATTTCCTAAATATGGAACTATATAGGTTGTGTGCTGCCAACTGGAAGCATCATAATGGAAGACGTTGTGTACTTTATGTGCACGTGCAACAATAGCTTTGACTACTACAAGGTATATGCATTGGGACTGGGACTTGCAGCATTGTGGGTACATAGTCTTTTTTATAACTTAAAAACCTTTTTTCAGTATAGGTACATGTGTATGTATGTACAGCTAAGATAGGCAGGTATGTATAAAAAGCATACATGTATTGTACATGCATGCTACACAACCTTCATATGTGTATCTAGATATATACGTATGTATTACATTGTATGTAAATAAATGATGTTTATTGCAATAAAGTATTTTTTTTTAAATAATGTCATAGTATAGATGTTTAAAATAAAAAGCTACTAAGTCCATTTCACCTGGAGGAAGCGGTGGTTGAGTGGGTAAAGTGTAGCATTCTTCCCCAGAGTGTAACTTGGATCACACACAGTATGAGGTGAGTTTTTATATTCATATCGGCTTTCAATTGAGACATCTGGATGTGGTTTCAAAGTGACGAGAGGCTATTATTTGCACACTGTAGAGGACGAAAAATGTCACAATTTCAAATCCAAGTGAAATATGGGCTAAATGTGAACATTCAATCAACCTTCAAATGTATTTTTACCAACTGAAAAATGTTCCCTGGGATCCTCGACAGTGTGCAGTTTGACTCAAGAGATGGGGAAGCAGTGGAAATGTTTTACAAATTATTATTCGCCAATGAGAGACACATTCAGACTGACTGACACCAGCAATGACTCTTGGTTGTACAAATGTCCAGCATTGATTTGAGAAAACAGCATTAACACTGGCTCTAAACGCTGTTACCAGATCAGTAATTCTATTTTCTCTCTCCTGAATGTCGTAGCTGACGAGGTGACGGGGTCAATATGCCACAGTGCCTGGTGTGTGTGTGTATTTTTGTCCACAATGCCATAATGTCAGGGCTGTTCCTACCCATTTTAGCAAAACAACTGAAGCCTTGTCACCCAACTCAGCCTCCTCCCTCCCGTCCCCCAAACTATGTCTCCCCTTCAGCCCCTAAACCTTCTCACCTCCTCACCCCACCTTCCACCATCCTGACCTCCTGACTCCCAGAGCACTGAAGGCACACTCAGTGCCACAAAGCTCTCATTTGTGTTGTCTACGGTGGCTTGTGCTGGCCTACGGATCGTCTCCGCTCACCTCCAGTCAGTGAATGTGATCCTGGGAATGGAAGGAGGCAGTACAAGTGATGGCATGGCTGGGGAGTGAGGGAGCAAGATCCCCTTCCATTTGTGTTCTCTTCTCCGTACCAGAATGTAGAAACCTGCAACCTGCTCTGACATTTTTGATTTAGGGCTTTTACACAAAAGTCACGTGGACTCACATGGGTTAATGTGTTAGATTTGTGTTTTATCTTAAAACAGTGTTCAATAACTTATTAAAACCATTATGAAATTGTCTTTGTCTTCTGTTCTGGTGTTCACAGATTTTAGAACTGATCAGAAAGCGTTGCATACCTCCCTGAAATAAAAAGACCACACTAAGAAATGACTCATAGGTCAAAATGAAAATAAAGAACACTGAGATCCACACAAGAACCACTCATAAGAACATATCCATTCTTAAGTGGCTTGTACAACTGATTTAGGAGAACTTGCGGCATTCACCAATTTTCTCTTATTTTGAATTTTCTCTTAGGGCACGAACACAATTTACGAGGTCCGGACCACTCATTTGAGTTATGTGCAATTAGTTTGCTGTTACCCAAACCTGTTTTTCACTAAAGGGTTGTATATTGCATTTCTATAAACCAATTCTGAGTTTCTTATGTAAATTACACTTCCAGCCTGGTGATATGATCATTAATCTAAATGGGTGATTTACACATACGTCTAAAGTACAGTGAAGTTTGTTGAATCTGATGTGCCACGCTCGTATGAGCCCATTGTACGATAAAAAGTAAGAGAAAGTTCAGAAAAGAATCTGAAAATGTACTTCCATTGTTATCTTATTAATATATCATTATCGTTATGTTGTGGCTGCCTCAAACTGCACAGGCGCCTGCCAGTCAGAACCTGGAGGAACAGGAAGCAGGAAGCACCAAAATGAAACAAGATGTATTATATAATATATTTTTGTTTTGCTTTGTGGGCGACTTTCTGGTGAACGCCTGCTAATATTTAAAGGCTGCTAATTGTATCAGCACTCTGTGTAGATACAACAGCTTTTAGCTGGCTTACAGTGTCTTTAAAGTCCTGAACTGTGCACTGTAAAAAATGCCTTTAGATTTTACAGTGAAAAACTGTCAAACCTTGACAATAAAAGACCGTAAACTCTAAATAGATTTAAATTTCTGTAATAGTAAAACACTGATAATTCATGTCAAAACCTTTATTCCATATAAATTCCTTTCAAATGCAGTATAAAGTTCTGGCAACCACATACCATAAAACAACATTACTTTTTTGACAGTGTAGCGTAGTGCAAAGGTTAAAGCTGGCATTCGGTTGATTGAGGCTTGTTCAGCACCAGCTGCGTTGGTGGGTTGGTTTGACATTCATGACTAATCTCTAACAAATTTAAGCCACTGAATCTATTTTAGTTTAAGATCGATGCCGTGTTGTTCATTAGCTTCACACTGACTCATTTTATGCTTTTACTAAGCAAGTCGAGCAAATTTGATCTAGAGTTCATTACTGCCATTTTAAAACAGTAGTTTGACAAAAAAAAAATCCTGACTTTTTTTTTCTGAGCTTTCAACCACATGTCAGTCTTCTTCCATGGTTTGAAAGCTGTTTATTTTAACTATTAATGAATCATTTGCCCAACATAATGTCTACATCAGTCCGGGGCACAGTGATAGGAAATTTAAAAGGATACAAAGATGCTGGAACCAGATAGTGTTTGGTACTTTTGCTTGACTAATGATATAAATGACCATTGATTAATCAATGAATTAGACTCTGATAAATAATAACTGTAACTTTGCAGCCTATTGTAAGTCCTCACATTGGTTCATCGGGGTTATTCAGTGCAGCCCGACTGTGGATGACTTTGTTCTCATCCGCCCCAACGAACTTCAGCGAACGGTCCAAGAAACTGCTCCAAACATGCTTAGTGTGAACACACCATGTGGCTCCATAATCAGCCTCCCCCCTTCCACTCAGCCTCAGCCTCCCCCCACCATTACCACATTATTCATGCCTTTGGACATCTTGCTGTTGTTTTGTCCCCTGGACCTGTTGACCAGCTAAATTTAGCTCACTGATGGTATTTCGAAGCGATGAGGGAATTTTTTTTACAACCTTTAAAAGGGAAAGGAATCCTGGTGACTAACGTCCCGTGTGCTCTCGGGAGTTAAATGTAGAAGCAGTATGTAAACAGTCTGGCTTTTGTTTCAGAGGAGCATAGTTTCTGTCCACTTTCAAGTGACGTAATGTTTGTGATAGTCAGCTAACTGATAGGCTGGCAGTGATGGTGGAAGTGTGTGAATAAGCATATAGTCACACACTCCAGTGGAAAGACAAACACTAATACTCCTTTGAGACAAGCATAAGGAAAAAAATAAAAGCCCCAAATATTTATCTCCTTTCCTGCAGGGCTACTTTGTGCACCTTGTGTATGTGAGTGTGACTGTTTAGTGTGTGTAGGTGTGTTTGTGTCAAAGGGGAAATTCCAGCCAGGGGGATCTAAGGTGTGGCTGGATCATCTCTGACCACTTTAAAGCGGGGCCATCATCAGCGTTCCTGTATGACTCTCGGCCCCAGCTGCATTTCTCTCTGAGGGCTCATTATTCTGGCAGGTGCCCTATTGTCCTGTCTTTGCGGGCCTTTTCATGAGCATACCAAAAACACAACACTAAAAAGAGGAGGAGGAGGGGAAGGGGGGGGGGGGGGGCCTGAGTCAAAGTGAAGAAGACTCAGAAAAACTGTGGCATCAAAAGAAGAGAAGAACCTTTGTTCAGAGAGACAGCATATCTGAGGAAGAAGAATAGGAGCCGTTTAGATGTTTGGCGGTTAGAGCGGTGGGATGTGGTGATCGTGGCCACTATAAAGGAAAAGAATTCAGTTGATGTGAGGATGCTTGTATGTTTTTCTGAATGAAAACATGATGGGATGAACTGCAGTAGTTCATGTAGCAGAGACGTCCCACACTTGGCCCCAACTTGGCCCCAACGTGACTGTTTTTGTTCTCTTTCTGGGTCATTTCTGATGAATTTCACCTTGTATTGTCAGAGGGTTGTGGTTGCAGAGATGACCGTGTTGTCGTGACACTAACATCCCCTGCTGTGTGAGAGACTGTGCGTGTCTTTGTATGACCTCATGGGAAAGTTCTTTTGGTCTGGAATAAATACAACAAAGAAGCTGTTGACAGATGTTTCAATAATAGCAGAACAACTGATGCTCTTGTGTTTTAATCTGACAATGCATGAGTGTTTTGTGGAGTTCTTACATGTCTAGCATCTTAGAGATACTGTATATACACACAGTGTGTGTCACCAGCGGAAGTTATCCCAATCTGATTTCATAAAAATATCAGATCCACCTCTAAAATGTGTGATTTCAAATAAAGTTTTTTTTAAAGTATTTTGAGAATCAGAGTTGTCATACAAGTGAGAATCAAGTAATTTAAAAAGAAAGTTGAAATCTACAAGAATGAATCAAACCCAACTCAAAAATACATTTTCGAAGCAACTCACTTTGGATGCAAAACAGTTTAATATATATAATTCTTAATATCACCAAAGTGTAAAGACTAGATGTTTGTGATGTAAAAAAAAAAACACAGAAATGAATGATTGTGTTGATAATCACTTGGTTGTAAACTGTTTTTATTGTACATCAGCTGTTTTTACAGGTAATGCAATAATTTGCTTTAGTGGAAGGAATGTAAGTAAATTCACCTTGGTGAGAACATTTGTTTAAAGAAGATATTTTGGAGTTTGGAGAAATGCTGCATATGAGTGTAACTTAAATCAACTGAATGGAATTGGTACAATTAATTTACCCAAGTTACCTTAACAAGAAATACTTGAGTAACTTTTACTCAAATTGAATCCTTTATATGCTTTAATTGTTTGAGAGAATAAACTCTCAGGTTTCAGTTTCCTCAGTCAGTTTCAGTGGAACTAACTCAGCTCAACAGGTTGTGATTTCTGTTTTGCAATGTGTGTTTCTGCTTTTAAGTTTTCTTTCTTTATGAACTCAACATATTTCAACACAATCTATTTTCCCTACCAGAGGTCCTGTAACTGAGCATTCAACACAACCTGAAATGTTTTGTTTTTGTATTGGAAGATAAGGAAAGGGTATGAAACTCCTCCAAAGTATGCGAGACAAATATGTTTGTGTGTGTTTCCACCACCTACACATACGTAACTGTAAAACAGTTCAGGTTCAAACAGCCTCCCTGACAGTGTGAAGGAAAACAATGCTCCACTCTTCCAAACACATGCCTGGCGCCAGCTGCCAACGGAGATAAGGCCCAAAGGTGAGGAAGAAACACCAACGAAAACAACAAATCTCTCATATCTCTGGGTGATGAACAGTGACGGAGAAACGCTTACTTTTGCCTGCTATCAGATGGGACACGCTCACATAGCTTCGCAGGCATAGCGCTTTAGAGAGAGACTCTGACATGTTGACATTCCTGCAGATTTAGCTGCCTTCTGAGTGAGCCACTGCAGAGGGCACAAAAAAAAACATCACAGGCGAAGGGACTTGGATGGCTTGGGGTGTGGGGTCCACTCTGGGCGTGGACGCATGGCTTGGGCTTGTGGATATCACTTAGATCAAAATTAATTTTGCGGCGCCTTGGCTCAGGATCAGGGTGAGCGAGTGTGCCACACACAGTCTTTGATTGTCTCTGGTGGCTCAGATGATGCAGGAGAGACGATAGCATCTGAAGTTACCCACCCTCTAAAGTCTTTTTCCTCTACATTTCTTTTTTTTCTTTTCTATCTCAGATTACAGCAGTGGAATAAGATCCCTGCCCGTGCTGTACCACTGTGGTGTGCTGAGAGTACACACAACAAAGGCATCTGTTGTACTAGGCAGTCATTGTGTGCAATTTAATGTCTCCTAAATACTTTTATTGTTGACTTTTTCAGGTGCATTCTGAACATTCCTTGTGGCCGTGCCAGGAAGCAGCACAGGTTACTGTTAAAGAAAAAGATTATTGCTTTTGAGGATAAAACAAGACGAGACAAGGACTCCGAAAGACATTTACTCTGCCTGCTCTACCCGTATCTCAGCCTTCGACACATCTCTGCAGACAAATCTGACACTCATTTCAGCTTCTAGAAAACTATGTGTGAAATCACTTAACAAATTGAAACACTCTATGCTTGAACAAGAGCAGGCATGGATTTTAATTACACGCAAAGCTAGCCAACCTCATAATGTGAAATTATGAGTCATGGTGTTTTCTCCTGTTGCAGCAGACGATCATTACGACAATGAAACAGGGCCTGGTGCCTAAAATAGGTACCACCTCCGGGGTGTGTAAATTTTGTATTTATTTTTTCCTTGACAATCACCGCAGCAGCCGCGTGTGGGCCTGCAGACTGAGGTAATGCCCTATGAGAGATTCCTGATGCCTTACCTCATGCCTGTCTGACTGAAAAACGCCTCAGTTATCTCAGCCACTTCCTTCTCTTGACCACATGCATATCAGCTGAGGTAAGGATGGAGTGGCCTGGTCCCGGAGCAGCAGGCGGGCGGTAGTGACCTGATTAGATTGGGCCTCTAGAGTCAGGTGGCACATGGGGTAAAGTGGATCACATGTACAGAGTCAACATTCTATTTTAATAAGAATATGCTCATTATCTGGAAGACCTTATATAAGATTGGAAAGGTTAAGACAAGCAGTGCAATCATGTTGTATCTGTCTATGTGAAGAACAGGTTGAACACACTGCAATTGCTTTTGGCCAATATTGTATGCCTGTGTCTAATCTTTCAGTTTAACAACACGCATCTCCTCCCTCACCTCTTCGTGATTTGTTCATCTGAAAGTTAAAAAAACACAATTTCCTCTTCAGTGTTGACTCAGAAATCACAGAACCGAACCATAAGGCCAAATATCTTATCAGATCTCACCACCTTTCCTTTTTACTTTTTCTGTACCCCTTCTGTCTTCATCTCCTCTCCTTTTTCTGCTCCTTTTGCCCTTTCTGCCCTTACCTTTCAGCCTCCCTCCTTATATCGTCCAGTGCCCTTTCCTGTCCTGACCCCTCTTTCTCGTCTCGCTTCCTCCCTTCTGTTTTCTGGGTGTGTTTCATCTGAATGTTCTTTACACGACTGACAGGATTATCCACCATGAGTAATAGGGCTCTCGCCGGGACAGACCCAGATGCTTTGCATGCTTTCCCAACACCAGTGGGATCAGTGGTAACTGTAGCTCTATCTGGATTGGCTTAATTGAGAATCCCTTGCAATAACAGGGAAGGGTTGTGTTTGAGTCTAACCAAGCAGTAGTAAAGCAATGAGGATTTAACAGAAAATCCACATAAGGGGTATCATCAACATATTAAGCAGCAACAGTAAATTAACACCCTCTACTTTGCAAATCACATTGTGGACCTGTTTGGAATCTGGCGTCTCAGTACCGAGGGTGTCCGCTAATTCCCAGCATCCCATCAACTGTTTAAGTGTCTATCTCGTATCAATAGCCCTGGTTGCTACAAAATTAGCGATCATATTTGCCTGTAACCCCTCTTTTTGTGTTATTATGGTGATCCAATCATGTGCAACAAGCTTTGGGTGTGTCCCATTCTCCCTAAAGGGAAATGAGGCTGTAAAGGTTGTCAGCGTTATTTATTGGTTATGATGTTGACTCTTTACCGATGAAGAAAGTTTGATTTGAGTAAAACCCGAGTAGAAGTTAATTTGAGTAAATGTTTGTCGCAGCAGATTGTTGCTAGCCCATAGTACATGTGAGTTTCACCCAGAACCTCTATTTGACTAGTTGTGTTACTGTTCTGCAATGAGCTGTCATATATTATTTAGGCCAAAGTAAATTATACTTCATAATTCATTTCAATTCAATAATTCATCATAAATCTTTAATGCAACTATTCGCATAAAATAAAACTTCAGTCTGTCCTGGTCATTCTGAAAAGAAAATGTTCAGTTCATCTGTCATGTGAAGTTAATAAGAGACTTTGAGAGGCTGATAAATGGAAGTAATAAAAAATGCAGTTTGGGGCTTTGCTTGTGTAGGAAAGAAAAGATCCAGTAAAGCAAACACTTATTTTAAAAGATTAAGAGTATTTTAAGGCGAGTTCAAATCAAGTCTGATGTCTCTTTGACCAGGTCTCAAATCAAGTCATTGATGTCCAAGTCCTAAGTTATTCAGGCTTGAAGTCATCGAGGTCGACTCAAGTCTCAAGTCAACTGTCCCAAGTCATTCTAGTCCTAAGTCTTTGAGGGCATGTCCAAATTAATCCCCAAGTCTTGTGAGCAAAGTCAAGATGCCAGTCATTCAGGTCTCTTAATGCTGACCATGAAAATGACAAGGCATTTGCATTTTTTCCTGCCAACGCTGTTACTGTTAAAAGGGCTCAGGAGGTTATAAGTTTTCAAGGACTGTCTGTCACTGTCTTGTAGATTTTACCAGGTTGAATTCACAACTGACAAGCAAGGTTAATAATGCAGGCTGAAAGAGAGTGGGAGGCAGACGGAGGTATTCCGGCTGCCTCCAGCAGAATGTCAAAGTTATTTAATTATTTGGATTATTATGAATGTCTCAAACACACGGTGTGACTCAGATGATTGGAGGAAGACAGCCAGTTATAATCCCAAGGCCAGACAATCTAGAATGTGTGTATATATGTGTAAGTCCTTGTCTGTGTGAATGAGTAAGTCGGAGTACAGGTGCTCCACCTCAACTCTGGGAGCAGCTGGCTGAGCCAAGGACCCAGACACACACACACCCACACAGCGAGCCGATGAGGTTGCAGTGTGGAAACTGCTTACGTTTTACTCAAGTAAGTAAGTAGAGGAGGAAGGGAGGGGTTTGAAACAATTAAATCCATGCTGACAACTCACAGACAGTCATTTCATAACTCATACAGTACGTGCAGGAGGTCGGCTGGACCTTGCAACTCAAAATGGCAAGGCCTCAAGGGAAACAGCCCTTATAAGGTTATACTACGAACCACACTCAGAACTGACACACGCCTGACACAAGACACAGGTATGCCCCATTTGGCATCAGCCGGATGTTCTTAACACAGACAGCTGTGGCTTAATCAGACCTAGACACACTGGTAATAACTTCATCAATGGATTTTCATTGTCAGTGACTGTGTATTGTCTGCTGATTTCACTCATAATAAAAACCTGCTGATGTAATTTTCCATGAGTGGTGGAAAATTTGGTTGCTCAGAATGAGCACATGTCTTGCCACTGTGGCCAAAGTACTGTAGAAAACATACTTAAATGTCCAAATAACCATCCTTACCTTACATTACAGATACATACATACAGAAGAATTGATGAGCAAGATGAGGCTAGAGAGACAGATCTTCAACTGGGGGACCAGGATTTGAGTCAGCCATGCTAAAAGTGTTCTTGACCAATGCAGCAATGCTTAGACCATCTCCTGGGGGGTGTTCGGTAAGTTGTCCGGATTCTTCAACCTGTAGGAGACCAAGATAAAGGAAAATGTTTAATTTGGATTAAATAAGACTTAATAAAGATTATTATTAAGGACACACAGCAACGTACCTGTTAAAATTAACTGAATACCAAGAATGAGGGGCTAAAGTTTATCTTAAAACCATGGTGAAATAGTATTTTAAGATTCTGTAACCAAGTCAATGAGTAAAGGTGTTACATTAGGGTAAATCTACAGTTTCAGTTTCTTTTAAGGGGAACAGAACCAATGATTCAACACTTCTTTAAGATTTAGATTTAGACTGCCAGCATAGACAGATTTTTAGATAAAGAGCAGTAGTAGTAGAAGTCCTGAAAGTAGCAGTAGTAGTAGAAGTACTGAAAAGACTGAAAAGAAGATGAAATTTGGGTATATTGTGAAGAGAAAGCTCCATTACGTATGTGTAAGTGTTATCAAACAAGCCTATTTTAACAGAAGTATTAATTTAGGGGTTATGTTTCTGCCCGACAAACTCCAATAAATAATAACTGCTGAATGTTCACCAGCTAATTTCTAACGTTGTGTGTCTGTCTTTTGGTGCTGGTCAGGTAGTGTTGTGTACCAGATACATTTTCACATGGTGTGTATTGACATAAAAATACAAGCTTTAAATGGGAAATAGTACAAGATGCAATGATTGATGTCCTGACACCCCCCTTACTTTAAGTTTAAAACATTTTAAAATAAAAACTTTGGCAGGTAGTTTAATCTTACTTTTTCAGGATAAATGTTGTGTCTTAGTTTAAAACTTTGCTCTGTGAATCAACCATATACCCCCTCCCTCCAAATGCTCAAAAGAAAAGAAAAGCTCAAGAAAAATAATAGAGCGGTAATGCAACATGAAAGTAAAGGGTGATCTGCTACAAAAGAATACACATCCATACACATAATGATTCTACACAGTACGCATATAGTTCACGAGTTGATTTCTTTAGAATACTTACATCCATACCCCTTTTAGGTTTAGTTCAGAGGACCACTCAAACCGAGGCTCTTGAACAAGGAGAAGGGTTAACTGGGCCTTAGTGGTCTTTATATTAAGTTGGAATGCAGGGAGCATTGGGCTTGTTTGTGCCCTTGCAGCATGGCGCACTAAACAGCCTGAGCGTTTTTGAAGGGTAGCATTATGTTTCCTCTGGAGCTGTGTTTTTCTAGCCATGTTAGCTCAAGAGGTCAGCAATCAGTCCTGGGAATAAGCTGGTGTGTGTACCAGCCACCTGAAGATTATCTTGACATTCTTGTTGCTGCAGCGGGGGGGAGGATAGGCCTCCCACCTGATTCATGCTACTCAACACAGATGTAGCAGCTAGGTAGGGGAGGAGGGAGGAAGTGAAGAATGGATGGAGGGAGCAATGGTAGGAGGCATGAAAGGGACAGAGAGGTGGAGGGTTGCGGGTCCCTTGGAACTAGCTGCTACATGTCGCAGCACGTCCATCACGGGCACATTACAGACAGCCTCTGCCATTTAGAGGTGGAGGGCCCCTGTGCAGGCTGCTAATCCACTGGTATGATTGACTTTGTCACTCAGACTGTAGGGCGCATTATCAGTAAGGGGCTTATACAAACCCGTGGTGTGGGAATGGGAATGGCATTGCAAGGCTTACAATGATCCCCCTCCATTCTCTGATTCCTCTCCAGCTTGTTTTATGTGCGTTTTTTAAATCCTTCCTGTAAGTCACTCTCTAAAGCCAGGAACCTTTTAGGTAAGGTTGTCAAGGTCCTCAGAAAAGCACACCGCCACATCTTGGAAAACGTTAGCAGAGATAACGTGTTCTGACACCCATGGCTTTATAGGAGCTGGTGGAGAATGTGGTGAATGCCAAGTTTGCCAAGTTGTGTCCCTATAGAAAGTGTGCTTTACGTTTCCTGGCCAGAAGCTTCCTCACAGTTTCTGGGTTTAAGATTGCCAAGCGCGATGTGTGGGCCTGGATCCTGTTGTCCTTTCACACTGGCATGGCACACTGACTGTGATATACAATGCTATTCTGTAATACCTAAAAAAACCTCTAACTGCGAGATTTTGAAGAAGATTTACTTTATTAATCCTCAATGGGGAAATTATTTCCGCCACAATCACATGCACACACAGGTTCTTATAGACATGCAAATGTGGAATGATAGGCTGTCACGTAGCAGCATCCCCAGGACCATTTAGGCATTTGGTGCCTTGATCAATGGCACATCAGCAGTACCCAGGAAGTGAACTGGCTCCTCTCCAGCTTCCAGTCCACCACACTGTGGTCTACACTAAACTTAAACCAGTTACCGTTCCAGTTCCTAAGACAAGTCCCTACAGACTGTCTCTTTAAACACTGACTAAAGGATGGCCATTTGTGTAGAGGTTTTTTTGATACTGTCTGGTTCAGAGACTATAAAAATGGACGTAGTCTTTGTGACATCACCCATAGTTTTCACCCATGAGTTACAACCCAACACTGGATTCAAATAATAAAGTGAAACCAAAAGGCAATTCAGTCCCTGAACAGAGGGACCAAGACTTTTAAATCATTTACTAAATACTTTCTGGGAGCACGTTTAGCAGGCTAATTTATCTCAGCTGTCCTTCACTGAATTCATGTGGCTGCATAGGAAGCAAAACAATCAAAGGTGTCTCCTATAATCTTTGGCGTGGCTGGTTTCATTGGAAGAAGACTGGGCTCCTGCTGACACAAACCAGCTCCAGCCTCAGGCCATGATGCCAAATAAACAAACACTTGAACTGCACAGAGAAAACGGATGTCACCTTAAGACAGTGGTTCCTAACCCTTAGGGGCCCCTTTTCTATAATTTAGTAAGCTGCTTAAGTTACATATTTTATGGACATTTCATGTTATATTCAAAATGTTGTACAATGAACAAAATAACTACTTGGTTAGTTAGAGAAATGTCATAAATCTGCACTAATTGATGGTTTTATATTAGCCCATGGATCAAATTACTTTGTGTTATGTGAAAAGTGTTTGTCATATTGTTGAACCCGCAGAGAATTACTCTGCAGTTCCCTTCAGCTCTACAGAGCGTTTTAGCATCTTTTAGTGCATTGTTTTGGGTTTACAGCTGGCAAAAGCAGCCAATGCAGCTTTACGGTTGGTCATGGTTATCGTCTTGGTTTAAGGCAGGTTTTTTTTTACCTAAAAATCCACTTTTCTAGGCCACTGTGGAGTATCTTCTTTTAGGTCATGTCCAGAGATTTCATTCAGACACATTGTGCAGAATCCAGTGTGATCACAATTCAAGCAGGCAGGGAAAACTTACAGCGTAACAACAGGTGATCCAAAAAATAATCCTACAGCTCAGGCTTACATTACCGGCTTAATGCTGCATAAACCACATAAAGGTATGTAATGTAAATGGCTCTTACAACTTGGTTGGGTAACCTTTGTGGTCATTGTTAAAAGAAGAAATACTTTGGTAAGATTAAGGAAAGATTATGGTCATGCTGAAAAGAAACCATGTTGACTACCATTAGGACATGGACCGTGGCTTCTCATGCCTTATACTTTACTGTTCCAACCATCAAACCTAACCCCCTATCCCCAAGAGGTTGTATTATTTACACCTTTGCTTCGGAGACATGAATGGCATTTCACCAAACAAATTCGGGACCTTTTCATGTGAATCTTCGCAGATTGAACCCAACTTGGCTTCTTTTCCCCTTGTACTTGGTCCTGACTCTGAACTGAAGGCCATGTCATGAAATTAACTTTCTTGACAACAGTGGTTAATAAAGTCAAAGACAGCAATCACTGCTTTGTTATGTAATATACCCGTTCCTTGAAATGTGAGTTTAGTGTACAGCCTTTACTGCTGCAGGACACTAGAAAGTTCCCTGGCAGTGCGTGTGTGTGTGTGTGTGTATTTGTGTGTGGTCATCTGGACATAAAGAACAGCTCTATTGTCTCCATTCAAAGGTGAGGGGGACGGGGACGTGAAAAGCACCTCTCATCCAAACCCTTCCTTCTAATGGCTACACTTGACATGCAGGGGACAATTCCCTAGGCAAAGAGTGAAAAGGTGCTGGCCAGCTGAGCGGGACACTCAGCAAAAAGGAAGGAGAGACAGAGAGAGAGGCCTGAGAGAGGAAGGATGAAAGAGAGAGGGGAAGAGAGGGATATATGGAGAAGGTGAAGGTGGGGGTGCGAATAAACCACACTAGAAATAATGTGGGATGACTTTTGTTTTCTGTGTTGCTTCGTTCTTATAACAAACTCACCTTCTGTCCGGAGGTGAAAGAAGTTTGAGGGGTGTGTTTGTTAAATTGGGAGGTGAGCGGGGCCTGAGATCTTTAAAGGCATATCCTCTAGAGCCCGGTGCATGCTATGAGAGGAATACCAAGCTCTGGGAACAATGAGGAGAGGGCCGAGTCACCCCTGCCCACCAGCCTTTCACCGCAGTGGCCACTCAAAGGGCAACTACCAACACTGCACCGCAAGCTAGCCGGGACAGAGCCGTCTCTTTGTCTTTCTCACTCGGCGTAACCGACAGTTCGTGTCCGCGGTGAAAGCTGCAACTTTTGTCCCAATGAGAAGAAGGTTGAACCTGCGTTAATCTATGTTTTTATATTTACACTGAATGGACTGACTTTGTGGTGTGCACACAAAGGATGTACGTCATACAAAACAACGTGTTAAACAGATTCGAAACACTTTCACGAAGCGAAGTTAAACTAATTGTAAAATTAAGTTAAACAGCTTAAAAGCCCGTCATGTAGCATTTAGTGCCATCTCTGAGGTTTCAGATTGCAGCCATTTGAATACAGCTCAGTCTTTCAAGTGTGTAGGAGAAACTATGGTGGAAACGCGCAAAAAAGGAAGCTATCTAGAGCCAGTGTTTGGTTTGTCCATTCTCAAGTACTACAAGAATATCGTACTTAAAAAATGCAAACAGCAGTTTCTGTACATTTTTCTCATTATCTCATATCATTTTATATAATCTTTGCTGTTTGCTTATCAACTGTTTGCATGCTCAGACCTTTGCCATTATTTTGTGCATCCACAATACATTATTAAAAATGGAATTTAAATTTGTTTTTATATAAATTGTATATGAAGGTGTATTTTAAATTAATGAAACAACTACAAAAACACTTCAACACAATCTTGCATGCAAGCTGGATTATTGACATCAAGTTGAAGCCTGAGCGAGGGAGATGGAGGGCCGAAAATGGCCCCTGAGTCAGCGGTTTGAGATCCTTGTTCTAAGGTAACAAAAACACAACGATTCTTATTTTCAGGTAATTATACACCAGTGAAAACAAACATATGAATATTATATTTCTGACAGTAGATCATCCTAAGAGTTCCCTAAGCAACTTATAGTGATCAATAGTTTAAAACTCATTAAAGGGCTCTCAAAAGTGGCTAAATCTAGTGATAACGGTTGCAAAGTTGGCGACACTGTATGTGCTGGCTGTGTATTTGTGTATTTTTTAAAATATTTTTCTGCCCCTGTGTGACCCAAAAGTCCATAACCTCAGCTTTAAAGTACACCCAATCCCAGCAGGTCTATGAGGCTTTGAAAGACAAGTCATTAAGATGACTGACAGAGGGAAGGGTGTGAAAAGCAAGCACTTTGTGAAAAGTTACATATTGTATGTGTGTCCTTGACATGATTGCATCAGTCTGAAAGTCTGACTGTTTATTTGCATTAGCTGTGAGGGTGTAGATGGAAGTCCTTCGGGCTATTCAAAATGATTTATTTCAAGCACTGACTTGCATGTTTTTTTTATTTTTCATCCGCTCCTATTTAATTCTCTCTTTTTTTTTTATAAAATCTCTCTCCCGCTTATTTGTTCATTATCATATTTTTTCTCTTTCCGACCTCCCTTCCTCCAAAGACACCATCTCTTTAAATTTCATCAATCCCATGCTGCTTGGAACGATAAGAGACACCGCAGACAAGCTCTTTGCACTGCTTACCAGTACAAAGGACTCATATTTACATACAAGCCTCTTTATCTCAGCTAAGGGCTTGTTTTTTTGATTTGTGGTTAACTCCTCAAAGCCTCCGTCAAGATCCAAGGCTTGTACAGCTTGTACTTAATGACTGTAATTTCCAACATTAAAAGCTTATGGGTTGCCACTGCAATAATAAAAAGCGTGCTTTGTCAGTCAAGCCTTTTGATCTTGACACTTTTAAATACCAGTCCCCTAGGATGTTGACAATGAAGCCAATTGACAGGCCTGTTTGTAGGCCGCGGAGAAAAGAAGATTATTGCTCTTTGTAGACATGACCCCATTCGTCTTTTCTAGAGGTTCGAGCCGTCTTAGAGGAATTTGGGGATGTAAAGTTTTACCCATGTTTCAGATGAAAAAGAACAAGCTTTTAAGAGGGAGGAAAACCACACAAAACAACGTGGTTTCTTTATTTTGATGTGATAAAATGAGAGTTGGGGGGGCTCTAAACACAAAGTGGAAACAAAGCAAAAATGTCATATATATTTCACAAGCATGATCTAAAGAAAAAGGACTGAACTATATTTTCTAGATAGAGTTTGTGTAAACAACTTGGATTTATTTTAACAAGAAGAGTTGACACATCTCCTCTGATCGCTACGAGAAGACGAGCAGCATTTGTGAAGCCTGCCGCACCGAATTTCTGGACTGAGCAGCTGTCATTTTGCTCATTGACATTATGCATGCTCGATATTTGCCAGGCTGGTTTTTCCCCTCTCCACGGGGGTAATTTGGGGCACAATAAAGCACTCTAGTGGGTAACAGAGCTCTCTTTGTGGCACGGGCCCCTGGGGGCCGCTAATCTCTGCCAAGGAAAACAATGGCCCGCTGCTGCACGAGGGCCCACTCCTGTCAGTAATGCATCAGGTTCAAACACATGTGTACATGCACACTCACACACACACACACACACTCAGCTGACATGGTTGCCGCCCATCCCTGTCTTGATAACCACAAGAAGCAAGCACCTGGCTCACAACCGGACGGTTTGGCAGATAATCAGGACATTGTGAACAAAAACAAAGCAGATGTGACATCATACTCACCTCTGTACCATCAGAGGTTGGTGTCAGGGTTTTTTTCTGTCCTGGTGGAAGGGGGGAGCTTGACCAATACATGGGGTGCTCATAAAATAGTCAATTTTCATGACTTCAGACTTACTTTATGAGGAAGTTTATTTTATTTATTGGTTTAATTTAGCAGGGACAGTGCACATTAGTAGTTAGCCAAGAGGCTATTTTTCATCTGTTGATGTTATAAAGTCAGTCTAAGAAGATAAATGTTTGAATGACTTCAATCTTATATTCTAAGCATGCAACAATAACAAGATTGTTAAGTGAAGCATTATTTTGCACACCCTAATACTTCACGTACTATGACAAAAAATACAATAAAATGACACTCTTTTAGACACTAACGGAAACATGCAAAGCAGAAACAGACATAAAAGCATGCACAGTGTACATCAGTATAACAAAAAAACGAAATCAGGTGCAGGTACATGAGGGCAGACTGCTGATAAGACAGCGACAGGTAACAGCAGATAGACTGAGGACAACAACATGTAATTGTACTATTATATTTCTTTAAATGAGTCTTAAATGTGCCATATGTGTCCAGGTCTCTTACAGTGGTTTTTGTTTTTCACTAAAAGCAGATATAGCACAAGCTCAGTCAATTCTTTTTCAAGTTTTTAATTGAATTTGACCAAAGAATATTCAACCAAATAGCTATGAGCCCAATGCAAGTGACCATCATGCAATGAGAAAAGCGTCTTTGCAAAGACGTGCAAAGGTGAAAGACTTCATCACCGGACAGCGTCCATGCAGCCATTGATATTAGACATTACTTGATTTCCCGCCCTCTCCTACAACTGCTGTGGGATCAGTTTTATTCCTGTCATAACTAAGGAAAGTTATTGCCTCGGTTTTAGCTTGTAGATAGAGCCGTGTGTGAATCAGGACTTTATGAAAAAATGTCTCTGTGCATTGCACAATCAGAATGAAGTGGTGAACACAATGATGCAGTGCACTCATGGGTTCATATACAAGTGGCCCTCAACAACACAAAGGCTTCTCTTTTGAGGTCAAGATGTCAGTGAAGTGTTTAGCCAGCAAATATGACAGAGTAAGGTAAGGCTCTACTAATAAGTGGAATTCCATAGTGGAAATCCATTTAAGTTTTCTTTCTCCTGAGTGTTCTACTTCCCTCGTTTAATTACAACTTGAGCCAAAGTTTTGTAGTTTCTGTAGTCATTTCCATCAGTTTCGATAACCCACCAAAGTAAGATGAGTAAACAGGACAAGAGTCTAGCCAGATATCTAAACCACTCTAATTGGAGGTAAAAGTGATTAAATATCAATAATAATCTGTCATTGTACAAGAAAACTCTGTGTACTTACAACAATAATAACTACGGACACTGAATCAAGTATCAACTGCCAACGCTGGGCTGTGAGGTGATTTTCTAGCATACACACTTTCATTTTAACCATATTTATTATTTTACCTTATTTATTCTAGTCCTTATATATTTTTGTGTTTTTTTATTGTTATTTCTCTCACTTTCATCATGTTGTATCATGTTTGTCTGTTGTGTGAGTTGCTGCAAACCTAATCTACTTCAGGGTGCACATAAAGTAACCAGAACCTGGCAAAAAATGCTTTTCCCATACACAATCATTACAAAAGGTGGGCTGCAGAATGATTCATTCATTTCAGAACAGCACAAAGACTGCCAAATGACTTTGTATTATCAGGAATTGATCCATTAGGTGCAGTAAAATTTGAAAAGCCTCGAAGACCAATTCCAGGAAATGATATTCATGCAATTCATCCAAGTGTGCTACTGGGAGTAAGTCAGCTTTGAGCAAGTTCTATTGGAATTAATGGGGCGTCCATTTTGGAATATTTATCCAGTTCTTTAAAAGAACATGCATGGTAGACTGTGAGGACACGGCTGGGTAATAACTGTACTGTTTGCATGCATTTTGTGGCTTTTTTTTTTTAAACTCTGTGAAATCATCTGACTGCTTGTGTTTTCCAGATCTCAGCAATAGTAATTTTTCACAGTAGACGTTTTGACTCATCATAGCAAGGAAAGCGCATTAATAACATGGCTCAGTTCCATTAAGTGTCCCAGTAAGGTATTCCAGCAAGCCATGCAGCCATCATTAATTTTATCAAATACACCTGTGCTTTTACACAAAATGACTGCTGGGAAAAACATTTATTAACTTGGATTTATCACCAATATAAATGATGGATGAAACTGTAGTAAACTAAAACCATCCTTTAACAAAACCAACTTTCTTTCTTGCTTCTTGTGTATACTCGCTGTATTCCATGAGAAAACCCACTTAGCTCCGGCTATTGGGAACACGAAACATGACGGAAAACCTATTTAAAAACCTCTGAGGTACAATAATGACAGGTTGAAACATAACTGTCCTTTGGAGTCATTTCACCAGCCAACAACAATGTAGTCAGTTGAATTAGAACACGAACCAAAGCCTGTAATCTACGTGTCCTTGTCGCATCTAAGCTAGATCTGTTCTTTATTGGTTAACCACATGTGCTACAATAGCCAAACCACATGTGAGGGATTGTATCAATAAGAACAGGTCATCAATCAAGCTGGAGCGCTCAGCATCGTGTTTGCTGAGGTTTCCCTGCCTTCAAATGAAAGACAGGACCACTGCCTGTCACTGCCAGTGATAGCCTGAAAAACATCAGAGGTTTCTTACAAGCAGGAAAAGGGTGGATGAGCAGCCAACTGTGGCATGCTACATCAAACAATACGACTAATATTTAGGCACATTTTTTTGACTTATTTCTTAAGTGACAAAAAAAAATTTCAGAGCTTTCAAACTGAATTAGGTGTACTGGTATTTCATATCTGTTGAAATCTAAGTTGACAGACATGTGGAATCCTATATTCAAAAGGAATCTAAAGAGCGGACAGCTGTGAAAGGTAGAGGAAGGGAGACAGTGAGAAAAGATGGGAGAGAAAGTGATAGACATTAAGCTCAAACATTGAGCTTAACAATTAGTGTAAAATCCTTATTTCATCAAGCTAATGAACAAAAGCCTTATTATGTTGGAAATAACAACCACCAAAAGACACAAAACAACCACCAAGAGACAAAAATTCTCTCATGCAATTACTACAAAATCATTGTCTCAGTGTTTCTGCCATGGCAACGGCCATGCACATAGATCAGCTCCTTCAAGCTTACTATGTTTTTGTTTTAGTCAGTTATTTTTTCAGCTTTATTGCTGAAAACATCAGTGAAAGATGTCTGATTGATTGGATCAGGAGGTTTTGACTATTGCAACAGCTGCGCATTCAGATGCTGCAGCTGACTCTGCTTGAATCGGTTTTTGTTTGAATCTGTGTTTGGCTTCATTGCTGAAACAAGTATTCCCTATGAAAGAAACAGCCTACAGTCATCTGAAAAGAAAGTGTGGGGTTTGGATTAAAGAGCAGGGGACTTTGAGACGATCCATCCAGCCAAATCAGCGGGACCAGTCCACGACGGTAGGGGCTGTTTCTCCAAGAGGAGAGGAAGAGACCCGGATAGGAGCAATGCTGGTCCAGCTTGGACTTAAGGCTGTTGCTGGCTAATGTCCGGCTTGTTGCGTTGTTGTTATGTGTGTGGGACTGAAAACCTTAATTTCGTTGTAACAAATTGTATTGATGATAAATACATTTCCTTGATGATTAAAGACAATCTGCCCATGGCTGTAGACTATTTAGATATGAATCTTAACTAATTTTATAAATATGTCCACCCTCTTTAAAACTGTGCTCTAGTCTGGCCCCCCATTCTAAAATCAGCACACATTTTTCAGTGGAAAATGTGCTGTATTCTGTTTTTAATGAACAATCTTTAAAACTTTACAGAACAACTTTTATTAATGTCTCCCACAAGAATTTAACCTCCAACCTTTACACCCATATTCTCTCCATCCCCTGCTATTCTGATCCAAACAGAGACCTCTGAAGTGTATAAACAATGTTTGCGTACGAGGAACTGCCCAGGTTGGGGGCAAAATAATAACCTACCCTCATTACCCACATCTAACACTTTAGACCCTTGTATGTGTTGTCAGTGAACATTCAATGGAAGGGATTAAACCCCTCTTTCATCCCCTTCTTCCAGGTTTTGTGTCGATTCTATGGGTCGTCAGATCCAGCTGGGAGTCTTCACTTTGCCCTGAAAGCCTCCCCATGTTGTGACACAGGCAAAGTACAGACTGAGGAATCAAACTGTTGAGCTACTTTGAAGATCAGCGGCTATTATTCCACAAGTACCCTCATTGTTCTATGCTTGAATTAGTGCACCTGAATCCACTAATCGATGGCTGTTCTGTGGGCACATGAATGGCATGTGAGGGCTGTTAAGTGATATTTGAGTGCAATGGCTGCCTATGGTTCAGTGTACCAAGATGCTTGTCTGAGGTTATGAGTCCATCATGACCTATTTTGCAAGCCGTCTCTTCTCACTCTTTTCTTTATTACTTGACTTAGCAGTTTGTCCAAAACTGCCCAGTGTTGGAGAAACCTGTGGATATTATGTTCGAAAAAGTGGGAGTCATATTACATTTGAGGACTTTGTATTGTTCTCTTTGAATGGAATTTGAATTACATTATAAAAGTGTTGATTTAAGGATTGTTTGTAGCCTTAAGGTTGCTGTTTATAGTGCGTCCTCTAGAGGTAGCCCAGTGTAACCTACTGGAGTTTCAGATGGCTCGTGTTATGTGTTTTGCTGCCAGGAGGAAATAAATTCCCAACAAGTAAAAACAAGTCGAAAGAGTCTCCCAATGCTACAGAAATGGACCTACAATCACTGGTTTCACTGAATGTCTGGAGGAGCTCAAATAGACCGTGTCGAACCAGAGAAAATCATTCTGACTGCTTCCAAGAACCTGATAAAAGAGTGTGCGAGCATGGTACTGATAAACAGGATGAATAATATTTGCTATCCTTGAAAACAGAAATGGGCAAACAAATATAGGATTTATGTGTTTTGTATGTCACTCAATATTAACGATATCAGATGGTTTAGCCGAGTTCCAGAAAGACATAAATCATGAAAGTTTGGATCTATGCTCAACTTATTATGAGATGCCTCTAACGTTTAAGTGTCCACCAAAAAAGCTGTCAGGTTTAACATTTGAGTCCAATACCACCTTTGTACCTTCGCAAACATTTCAGTTTATTGTTGTTTTGTTGCTGAGATAGTTGTTCACTAGCTTCTTGTAATTTGAGTTCAGGAATTGTGTTGGATTATACTTATCTGCTTGGAAAGGAGGAAATGGGCTTTTTCTTTGGTGCATGTAAGCATGGACCTACGAACTGGAACTGGCATTTCTCCAGCACCAGCACAGCCATGCGAGGCTTGGTCAATGCCATGGACAATGAACGAAGCAATTTCAAGCCCACCACTTGTTGAATGTATGTACGTATGAATGTATCATAAACACCATTCAGTACTTGTATCTCGGACAAACTTTCCAGACAGGTTCTGACATTCAAAGTCATTTTCCAAATGCAAGTGTTGGAAAAGGGAGGATTGTCTTCTAATCAGGGTTGTCTTATGTTCAGGGCAGTACAGTGTTTTCTGTTATCCAATCAAGCTCAGTCAAAGATGTCTTCAAACAACTGCAAAGCTGCCACACCCTCATGTCACATCTTCTGTATTTAACACATGTAGAAATAGAAAACAAGGTATTGTGGTTAAACAAGCAGCCAGTCTATGATTAGAAGATAATTACTGATCATCAACAGCTAGTTTAGTCACTTGGTGACTCTGCATTATTCCTGAAGTCCCGTCCTCACAGTGAAGCTGAGAAGTTCACACAACAATTTGCCACCTTTATGGTTTCAGTCGAGTTTCGGAAGCTGAAACTATTTGAGTAAAGGAAACATCATCGTCATGGTTGACTGTTCATACAAGATTCAAGATGTGATTTGTGGTCTGTATCAAAGTGACACGCTTTGTTAACCCAACCACTGTGACTTCTTTTTCCAATGTCATGTTCTTCCTTTGTTATTTGGACAGGACTGTAATTACTATGAAAACAACCAGAAGTTTCAGGAAAGCAGAAACAGGTTGTTCTGGTGAAGGTCGTCTTCATCGCTCTTCGAATGATCACATTGTAAAGTCTGTTCTGAAAGAAAACATCCCCATGTTGGAACGGATTGTTCTCAGGAAAGCTTCTTTGAACTGGTTGAATGAATATTGCATAATAGAAATTGAGTAGTATGTGTTAATGTAGAGAATGTATCACTTTAAATCTTGCAATATATACAATGTTTTGTTTTTTGACAGCACGTCTGTACAGGCAACCAGCTCACATATGTTGCTCTGTAGCTACATCCTATTAACTGCAGTAAATCATCCACCTTCATGCTAATACAGTATGGCTGAAATCAAATCAACATGGGAGGGTGGAATGACGCATTTCCCTGAGCTGTTGATGAATGTTGTGACAGCTGTCCCCTAAAAGCAACACACAGAGGTGTCTGCAGCCCGGCAGTGGGCAGCGGCCGGTAAAAGGCTTTACAGGGGATCAGCAAGCAGGACCCTGCAGCCTCGCTGAGTAATGGACAGCTACAAATCTGTTCCACTGGGATTCGATGAGGAAGAGAAGGAGACAGACACAGGTTGGGGGAAGCGTGGAGGAATGAGACGCAGGAGATCTGGTCGCACACCTGCACCAGGGAAGGATCGGGGTTAAGTGAGGGGGCTGCATTTGTGTGATCCCTCCTGAGGGGACAATGAATAAACTCCAGCTATGGAGAGGCACACTGTGTCCATGGTTGGTCCCAGTGGGAGGTCAGAAGAAGTGGCATAAGTTATAAACTGTGTCATGCTATTATACAATGACACGGGGAGTTATGAGGTGCAGCGTGAGAAAGGTCAAACAAGCTACCTAGTGTTTCTGGGTATTTATTATCATTCTACTTTTGCATGTCAATGACACTTATTACACATTTAAAACAGCAACAGATGTTAGATGTGAAATGAGGAGGTAGTAAGCACATGTTGAATACTCCTGATGCATAGATCTGTTGGTCACATTTGAATCAAATAAATAAATCATATCTTTAATGGAATAGTTCAGTACACTACTCGCTTTCATTCCAAAAGGGAGATAAGAAGATTTATATAGCCATTATCTCTTTACTGTAGGCAACCCAGTATCACACCAAAGTGTGTAATACACACACTGGTCCACCGTGGCAGTGTCACATTTTCAACACATGCTCAAGTTAGCAATAATAAATATGTAACGTCCAGTTGCATGTTTATAATTGCTAACTTGCCTTGGTCACAGCATGGTTAGGGTCAGGAAAAGATAATTTGTTTAAAACAACATGATTTTTGGTTTCACACATCAAACAATAGTCCCGTGTTTATTCGGCCCCTTAATCCTGAGTTGTATAAAAATGCAAAGTAGGACATTGTAATATGGAGCCTAATGGAGACTGAGTCACTGCTGGAGCCAGCCTCTAGTGGCCGTTAGAGGAACTGCAGTTTTTGTTACTGTGATGGCCTCATTTGCTTAAGACACATACTTTTCACGTCTAAATGATGCAAAACATTACACTGACATGGTATCCTCTAGTGGATCGGCTGGTGTATTACAGACTAAGACTGGTTACTGGTGTTAAGTCTGGAGCTGGAGTCAAAACATATTTAACCTAGCTTAGCCTAAAGAGGTCTGTATGCTAAGCTAGGCTTATTGCACACACATGAGATGTTGCATGGCAGCCACTGCCATCAGTGTATGTGTGTGGATGGGTGAGTGTGACATGTAGTGTAAAGTGCTTTGAGTGGATGAAAGAAAGGCACTATATGAGTACAGTCCATTTATGAGATCTTCTCTTCCAAAATGTTGAACTGTGTCCTTTAAATATTAGCAGTCAGCCTGATTTACTTAGATATTTTAAACTTCAGACCAATTATTGTGAGATATTAAGATTCAAAATCAGGACAATATGTGTAAGAACACAAAAAGAAAATGCATGTGGTATACCTGGAGGAGTATCTGGCCAGTCACAAACTCGAAGCTCAAGAGAGTGTGTATAGTTTGTCAAAATCAGAGCGATGTTACAATGGACAATAATAGATCAACTGACAAACCCCAGAGCCCCACCTCCATCTGATTTCATTGTGTAGCAGACAAAAAAAATAGGGGCTTAAAGATGATTAGTCAAAGAGTGCCAGTTTAATCAATAAAATGTGAACGTGACACATTTCTGTGGAGTGTGTGTGTGAACAAACCAAGTCGCGACCCCACTCCTGTGAGCCCCTGTCTGTGTCTTCTATTTTATTTTCTAAGTCTCCTTTTGTGCCTGCTGTGTTTTGGGTTTTCTATCTCTGTCTTTCTGTCTTTCTCTTTCTCTTTCTATGGGAGGAGTAACACACCTGTGTGCAATGTCATCAGTGGACTCCTGCTGGGAGCACACCTGTGCAGGATCCTCACCAGGAGTTTATTTAAGTTGAGGGCGTCGTAGGTCACTGGTTAGTTCAAGCTGTATTCCTTGCTGTCGACATTCAGTTCCTGGTTTGAGTAGTTTTTAGCCTTGGTTTTGTTTTGTTTTCTAAAACTTCCACGCACCCTCTCCTGTGTGTCAGAGTCTGCGTTTGAGTCCTACCTTGTGTGAAACCAGTGTTTCTGGAGAGGACTAGGTGTTTTCTAACTTCCTGGAATCATCCTCCAAATATAACTCAGCCCTGAAGTTAAAAATAATAAACTTCCACCGAACTGCACAAACTACTTGGTGATTTAAACTAATGAAATAAGCCCTTTCTTTGAGTCAAAAGCAAAGCCTGAATCATTTTTCCAGTCTGGCGATGACATGTTGTAAATGAGCTCATCGAGCGATTCTCTAAGAATGAAACCTGAGACACAATCATCTCTTTTCTAAATACAGCTGTCTTGATGATGTCTGACAAAACAACCATTGTGCGCTACCTGCACGACCTAAAATAAACATCCAGCAGAGGTAAACCGAGATAAAAGAACAGATTGTTTGTTCATTTCTTGTGGGATGATGTAGCGCAGCGAGACCGGCGTGCCAGCCTCCTTGAAACAGTAATCTAAAGAAATAACATTTAAGGATTAGCTTTAATTTGAGGTTGTGCCCAGCACACAGCAGCATCTGTCATCAGAGGCTTGTCTAGCATCGGCCTGAAAGCAGCTTCTCATGATCAACACTGTTATTAGAAGATGATAGCATGTCTGATTTTAGATACTCTTGAACTGGCTCCTTTTTGTACACTTTAGTTTCAGTTTTCATTTCAGATGTTTTTTTTTTTACTATTTTCATATCTCAACTGCACAAACTTAACACTGTTTTTGCAGTTGTTTAACTCACAATTTCTGATGAACTGAACATTAAAAAGGATTCATTTTAAAAAGTCCCCCCTCCTGTGCTGTTGCTGTATTCAGATTGGGATCCATGAAACTGACAGGTGCGGATCTAGAGGGGTGGTAGCTGCCTCAAATTTAACACATTACTTTAGATTAATTTTAAACATATTATGTCATTTACTGTATCTGTTATGGCCACATTTTAGACAAAATAATAGGATTAAGTTTAATGAAAAAGACATATTTGGAAAAATGTCTGAAGATATATGGAAAAAAAACAATTAATGGATTTCTAATGCGACCTTTTTAGATGTTTTTACTAATTCATCAGTGTGCCACAATGTACTTTTTTTTTAATTCAAATATCTTTATTTGGGGGCTTTTCCAAGCAAATATTAATGTATATGATTGTGATTCACAGTCTCGATGAATATTTCTGCCCCTGAAAGCAGTCTGTTTAATTCTAGGTTGTGCTAATTTCAAAAACCTTCTGCCCATCTCTTTATCAGCAACAAATATTGGTCTCACCAAACTTCAGATGATGAGATCTTTGAATATTATCCAACAGTTGAAAGCAACTGTGGTGTGTTTTCCTTTTTTCTGTGTACTGTCTACAGATCAATAAGTCAATCAAAACGTGTCGACTTTTTTTGCCATGTCTCTACCTGATTCATTCCTAACGTGGTAGACATACAGTCTATTAATACTAATAATGATTATGTGAGCTCTCTGTGCATACATAAATATACACATTACAGGCATTAACCTGCTACGTAACCTGGTCAGTCAGCAGAATTACATTTTCCCACATGGGTCCTGATGATGCAGGATGATCGCCCAAACTGTCCAATCAGAACTGTCTGTCAGTCTCTAGGTGTTTGTGGTTACTCTGTTCGGTTCATTTCTAAAAATCCAGTGTGAACAGGACCAGACTATGTGAAAGGTTGATTGTTGTGCTCAGATATTTAGAAAGTATAAGAAATGTTTTTTTCTTTAAA
>NW_023340095.1:1762211-1764086 GCF_004916995.1 Morone saxatilis | reverse complement strand
CCTCAGCCTCCCATTCCAAGCACGAAGGAGAAATGAGGTGGCTCGTGAAAAATGTAAAAGGCCCTTTTATGGAGCCAGTGTTTGTTTTGTCTGGGCTACTGTAGAAACGTGGTGGACTTACTCCCTCTGTAGATAAGAACGGCTCATTCTAAGGTAACGAACACAACGATTATTAGTGATTATACACTAAAGTTATTTCTACATCAAAAAACTGGCAGCCACAAAACATTTTCTACTATTGCGGTAAAATGATATTTCTGTTTTTAAGTTAATAAATATGTTTTTGCATAAAACAGGTTTGTCATATGAAAATACCATATGAATGCTATGTTTTCTATGCAATTTACAGTTTGTAATATAAAAAATGACTTTATTCCGAATAAATTCCTTTAAAAGGCTGCATAAAGGTTTTGCCATGAGATATCCGTGTTTACTGTTACAGAAACTAACCTACTTAGTTTACAGTTCTTTACTGTAATGTTTTGACAGTTTCACTGTAAAATCTACAGACATTTATCTCTGCCAATAGATCCTCCTAAATGTTACACACTGACCTTTAATTTGCAGGAGAATGTGAATACCCAGAGATGCGGTTCTCTGTGTGGGATTGTGTCATGGTAAAATCTGTCCCGGCCCTGGAACATTTTTCTTTGCTGTCTCTTTAGTTAAGGTCCATTGAGCAAAGTCAATTTCACAGCACGTTTATCTCCATGTGAAATGTGAGAATAACTGACACTCTGCGTGCAACAGAAGGAAAACCCCTGAAGAATGTCCATTATAATAAAGCAACACTCATTTACAATATCAGCACAAATACTTGAAATACTTAAACTGCTAGATGTATAGATGATGTGTACACTGTTCCATCCAAAGGGCAGTGCGTGAGGTGTCCTCAGCTCGTTCTCACTGTCTGTGCCAACCCTAAAGCTATGTAAACAGCCATTAAAAAAATTAGAATCTCTAACCCAAACAGTAAGGCCTGTGATTTAAACAGAAATCAACTGGATCTCATGCAACACTTTACTCTCTTGTGATGACGTGAGAGTGGGAGTTTTTCTCCTGTAAACATTGTTTGTCACAGATGAGCATGTTCATAGTAATGTTGCAGTAGAAAAACAATAACTAGTGTCTTCCAAAGGCTGATGAGAAATGTCACGCTTTAGCATTTGACACCCAAACTTACAAAAGGTCAAAGAGACTGGATGTTGGAACAATGGACTCATTTTACTTTACTTGTTCCTACAGTTGAATAAACAATTGGATCTTTCAAAATGGTAATGAGAGGAAGATAGGAAATAACAAATGGAAACATCAATCATATAATTTTACAAAATGTTTACTGAAATCTGTGTTTTCATCATCACACACAAAATTCCCTTAAATTCTGTTTGCGTCATGGCAAAACACACTGAAACTGGCACAGACACAAAGCAGACTATTCTTCTCTTTCCACTCAAAATTATAACAACTCATTTAAACATCTTCACAGTCCACTTAGGATCAAACGAAACAGGATGCTAAAATGTAAGCTACATTAGAGTGTCACATTCCTGAACACAGTTATGGCCTGTGGTGGGGCTCATTTGTTTTCTGTAAACATGCATAAAAATCTTTTTATTTAATGTGACTGCGCTTCTTTTGCGAGCAACGAAACTTGACTTTGATCCCGGCGTCATCGGGATATTACATGCTAACAACGTTTCCTCTGCTGTGCAGCGTTCCATTCGGGGCAGGGGCTGGAGAACAGCGGACATGAGGAGTTAAACAAACTCTGAATTAACAGTTTGATGGCTGCTTCCTGTACCCTCCCACCCCTCCACACACACACACACACACACACACACACACACACACACAGTAATGATTATCCAATAT
>NW_023340095.1:1756707-1762111 GCF_004916995.1 Morone saxatilis | reverse complement strand
CTCTGCTTAACATCTGCAAAGGTTATGACATGGAAAGCACTGTAATCTACTGTTCCATGCACATTATAATGAGGACATGCTCATACATGTATTTGGTAGAACAGTACAGTAGCTTTATGCAGTATTTTCTAGCTTCACTGTAAAACCAGATGGGTTGCTTCAACTCAAATTGTGTAAAGAAACTGATTGCCTTCCACCATTTAAATGTATTCCCTCCAACAATTTAAGCATGAAAAATGTTTGATTTGAGTTAAGTAACTCAATTTACCTTTACCATAACAATAAATACCTTAAGTTAAATTTTACTCCATTTCATTCAGTTAATTGGAACTTAAAACTAATTTAACGTTATTTATCTGAATAAAGTAAGACTACCTTTAATGCATCTTCTTTATACAAATGTTAATTTACTCAGTTTTCTTCCACTAAAGCAAATTTACATTAATCAGTTATCAAAATTGTAGCCAATTAATTTTGGGGCTTACATTTTTGTAATGCTATAAAGTCAACTGAGTTCTTACTTCAACAATCCATATTTGAGTTTAATTCATGAGAATGAGTGACTCAACATGTTTTGGATGATTAAATTATGTTAGCTTACTTTTATAAAGATATGTTGTTAGATTTGAGGAACTTTTTTCAGCTCAGTAGTGACATATTGGTCTTAGTGTCAGTTTCAGTTTACATAGAGGCAGTAGTGGCCACTAAGAGCAATTCATTTGCTCTTTTACTATAACCTGTATAGCTGCGTTGATCTTGTGCTTTTCACCATTTTGTGCTGCTTTTTTTATCACAATTTCTCTCTGGTACAGGCAATTCCCGCTGTCCAACATCAGCTATTTGAATGGCTGCCCCAACTTCATATAAACCAGCAACTTAATTAAAAAGTTTTCCCTTTTATATATTTGGGTAGTGTGTAGTACCTACCAGTGCAAGTGGAGAAATTATTACATTTAATAATCTAGGAGGATTTTTGTTTACCTTATTCATTTATTAAAATTTTTTTTATATCAAGCTGTATCGTGTTTAACCTTTTGTTAAGAGGAATGCCTTTTATTTTACTGGAAACCAAATCTACCTACTGGCACAAATAAAATAACCTGAACCAGAAATGTGTAGCCTCTTAGTCCGCTATCTATCTATTTTTTCAGTGTGATTATGTTGTTGCACTTGCAGAAGGTTGTTCTATTTTTCATGTCCAGAACACAACTCGAGAGGCATTTCAGCAGACTTCTCAAGTATCCCTGAATCAAAATCACTCGAGGACACATGTCAGCCTCCACCCTAACCCTGATGGATGAGAGATAAGTTCATGCAGCCACACACATACAGTAGCTAATTAGCAAAGAGGAGGTCTACAGTCAACATTAATCCTGCCACTGTGCAGTACATTGAGGTGAGATGTTGCGGTTTTTTTCTTATGATACAAACCCAGCTGTGAGACTGTAGGGCTCTTCTAATTGCATTGTATTTTTATGAACACTCATATCTTTTTATCTCTCTCTTTCTCCCCAGTGTCTCTCTACTTTGTCTCTTGCCATTTTCAGTGTAGTTGCTAAAGCTGTTTTGAGAAATATGACATTCAGCCTCACTTTCTAATATACAGCATTGTCAATTGCTGCTTGAATTATCACAGTGATTTAATTTTAACATTGTTCAGCATTTACAGTAGTGTGTCATATTTATATGCAAGAATTTTCTCTCAGCAACCCCGACTTTGATTGCCTTCCTCGCATGATCCTTTGGGTGATTTTAGTGTTTTGTGATAACTCTGCACTAAAACTTATTTTTGTACTGCCCAATAACAAGGAAAACATCTAATTTTGATGACTAAACAGCATCTTTATTTGCATCCTTACATACATATTATAACATCAGCAAATACCTACGGGGAACCGCTGGCTTGTGCTTAAGTTCGACAGCTGGTCAGAACCAGTTGGACCATTGCTTTTTTGGCATAAGTTTGAATTTGTAAGTACTCAGCACTAAATGCACAACATGCTAATCTTTCAGGACTGCCATAAACACAGTGGGGTCATTTTTCTGCTGCAAACACTTGAGAAAACCGAAAAGCAGTGTTGAGGGATTCAGCTTGGCGGACATTCAGCTTGAGGGATTCCCTCGTTTGGAAGGAGCAGCGCTGCCTGGGAGATTGTCCGCAGGGAGACATAAACCACGCTGAGGAGAACAAAGGTCACGACTCAGAGACCAAGGTCTAAACCCCCCCCCCACACACACACACACACTATTCAGCCATGGTCATCGTCTTGCTCACTCTTTGTAACTGGGAACTTGTCGGGATCAGTGGGTGCCAATGTTGACAAGCTAGAAACTGCTCTCCGTCCCGTTGTCCTGTTCCTGCCTGCCTGCGTAACTAAAAACTCCCAGCATAGGCTACGCCCTTCACATGTCACTGCCTGGTCCCTGAGTGGTGTAACAATGCCAAATGTATGCCAAATGTTCGTCTTTAATGGTGGGTAATTTATAGACACTGGCAGGAGCAAATTTGGACTTGTGGCCAGAGGTGTTGATTACCCTTTTTATCTGGCCGTTTGTTTGGGAGCATGATCAAAGCCATCACCCGTTAGCGATCATGTGCTTTCCTTCCCCCCCTTTGCCCCCTGCTAAAACTTTGGCACACCGCCATGCATCGGCCTACTTTTCTTTGTTTTATTACTTCAAAAGGTTGCGCCTCACCCCATTCATCACAGAACACTGCTCCCGTCAAAGCTGTAACAGAGTCAAATTGTTCAGGCATTTGGGCATCTAACAAAGCACGGTGAGCATCTCCAAATCTGATGTAATTCAAGGAGGGATAATTCAACACTCTGAGAGTCATCTTTGATCTGTGATGTGTGCCATATCTGCACCCACACTCATCCATGGCTCATTTGATCACGCTTTATTACGCTTTTGATATTTCATCTCACCCGGCCCATTTGAACATATCACCACAAATTAGCATCCTGGGGAATATCCCCCTTTTAATCCCTGTGCTTTTTCATTCTGTCTGAGAAGTCGCTTTGATATGGGCACATATTTGTTTACTGTTCATGCTTCTTGCTGTTTTTAAGAGCTCATATTATCACAGAAAGGACAAAGAATGGATGATATCCAGAAGGGCTCAGGGCAAGATAGAGAGTTAATGGGATTGTTACGCAAAATAGCAGCCAGGTGCGTAAACTTCTGAAGACTTATATCCCCAACCTTCAGATGACTCTGTGTTTGAAATATTACTATGCAGCGTGTCCTGTGGATGGATTTGAGCTTGTTTATCTTCCTGCTCTGCCTTGGTTTGTGCAAATGTTGGCTGTGAAGCAAAGCACATGAGGCAGAGTAAGCCACACCGACTCCTTCTGAGGCGCCCTGCCCCTATCTGGAAGCCTAATCCGATGAGCTCACACTCAGCATGTTCCTCTCGTGAGTTCTGCATGACTTGTGCTGCCCCCAGAGATAAAGAACGGATGGGGTGCTGCTGTCCTCATGGCGAGGCGGGTGGAGTGGGTGGGGGTGTTACAAGACGGTGGGAGGTAACGGGTGCAGAGTCAGGGTATGGTTGTGGGGAAAGGGGCGGAGAGGGGACATACTGAGGCCTCTGTGTGCATGTGTGGGGGTGTCTCATCATCCGCCACCTCTCCCGCCCTCGGACACTGACCTCTTTGTAGGATTCATATTAAAAACTCCGGCCCTGTGAAGATGACCCCCTGAGACTAATCCTGTGACCTCCAGCGCATTAAAGTGACCGTTAGTGGACATGGCAAGGACAGTCTGTCATTTGGTTCTTCCAGTGGAAGGATGGTGGTGTGTGCGTGTGGTCAATATTTGTATGTGAGCGAGTGCGAGGTGGGGTGCGGGGGTCTATTTGTTATGGAAGTGGGGTATTGCGTGCAGCACAGCAGGACGAATGTGGTTGAAGCCTGAGTCAAGAGGAAGGTTTTGGACGCACAATACATTTTGAGGTTGCCGGCCCTGGAGAATAGTAGGGCAGGAATTCCAATCTGTTCCCATTGTCAATACCTTTTTGTTCTTTGATTGCTTGACAGAGCTTGCACACAAGCATTTGTGATGTATAAAATCTACAAACTTTAGTGTATGTTTCAACAGCTGAAACTAGTTCACTAGATTTCACTACCTACAACAATCCAGAGCAAAACGGCTCCCTGCAGAGTCATCCATAAGTGTTCAAGCATGCAAGATCAGCTATGGAAAAACCCCTCAGTATGTGGAGAAGCTATGCACTCTTAGTTGGTTGCTTACAGGCTTTTTTAAAAGTGCTTAGACCTGAGAGAATCCTTTATAGCTTCCGAAGTTTGTAACCAGCCGGCCATTTGGTCTGTAATGTTCAATGACAGCTCAAAGCACCGACTTGTTGTCTCTGGGACCTGTGGACATCTTCTGAAGCTCTTGAAGGCCACTTTATGTGGTGATAAAAAAAAGGGCCCAATAAAGCCTTGTCACCAGCGGCAGATCCTCCCAGCGCAGCAGTCCTTGTTAATCACAGCAAACAGTTGGAGATCCTTTCAAAGGGGATTATATCAGGGTCAGGAGCATTTGGACCTTAATTACCCTTGACATAATGTTTGACCATTCTGTTACCACGGGGAGGGCAACACTTATTAAGGGGACATGGGCCCAGGGGTCACCAGGGTTACCCAGGTCAACAGTGCAAGCACAGCCCACCCCAACCCCCCAGCCACCTTCTTTCCACATTTCCCCATCCAACTACGGATCTCTGGGCTGGTCACTGTTGTTGGACGTAGGCTCAGAGTTCAGTTTAGGAGCTGAAGGATTTGGGCGGTGACGTTATAACATTGAGGACCATCAGCTGGGACAGACTTCGGAAAGCAGGGCTGAGCCATGACGTGCAGACACATGATTTGGGGGCAGCTGCAGCCAAAGGGGTTAGAGGTCACTCGTTCTAATCATCAGACTAGCAGAATACAGATTTACTACAGACTCAAGTGCAGATGTAATGTCACTTCAATGTACAGATAATTTGAGAATCGCCTTCTTAGGTCACTCGTTTGTTTAAATGTTTTACATACAGCAGATTTATGTGCATCTGCTGTTGATGCAATGTTAGAGAAATGTACCCAATGACCTCTCAGATTCCACTTTACTGTACCCTAAAATCATCCTCCATGTAGGTTTGATTTCTCATGCCTCCTAATAAATGGTGGTGCACTGATGCAGTCAGTTGAAAACAATCACTATTAATATTTAAAATTAACATTTCACAATATTTATGGACCTGAAACTCTTGGCCGAACTGACAATAACTGAGGAGCATAAAATCACTATAAAAAACACTAAACTTAGATCTCACAGCAAGACGAAAAATTCTTTTTTTGGGGGGTGGGGCTTTTTATTGCTTTTAATCGATAGTGACAGCTGTAGAGTGACA
>NW_023340095.1:1753453-1756607 GCF_004916995.1 Morone saxatilis | reverse complement strand
GCCAAAATGCAATCTTGGAACCCATCGGCTAACGTCTGATGATAATTTTGCTTTTTTAAATGTCCATTTATATATACAGATATCTGCCCACAGAGATTAACAACTAGATGTACGAGAATGTCAAGAAACACACATTTCTGCTAATCAACAACAGAGGAAGTCTTTGCCCGGATATACACATACCAGATATCTGCTGGCTACACCGGAAACCCCAGATCGTTGGCTGTTGACCCCAGAGGCTAAATCGTCAGAAAATATCTGATGGTTTCTGGAATTGGACTTTCTGTGTCTGCTTGGCAGTGATGCTGATCGTCTGTCCACTGCTCATCTCTGCGACTGTCCAAAGACGTCCCAAAATGTCTGACGGATTAAAGACGACTACAAACGTGCCAACTGCTGATGTGTGATACGAATGTCTCAGGGCTCTTATTTGTTTCTACCAAGTGGCTGGCTAATTGGCTCTTCCCTGTGGAGGAAGTCAAACAATGAGAACATTTCCAGCAGTAATCATGAGATTTTTTTATTATGTGTTCAGTGCACAGCATTTATGTGAGAAGTGGACAACATGGAATGCAATCAACAGATGGGAATGAACCAGTGGAAAGCATTTAGCTCCCTCCACACCCAGAAAACACATTTCTCACACATCACCTTCATTTTGGCAAATATCTGTAGGAGTCTGTTGAGTGTCCTTATATCTTTCTTAGGAAACCTTCAGAAGTTTGGAAAATATAACTATGTTTGGGGATTAGACCTAGACAATGACGCAAAAGACCAGTTCTCAGTCGATTATCTCTGGACACACAACAGATAATGCAAAAGCTAGAATAAGCTAATACACTCTCAAGCTTGCATTTCTGTCAGTATACAGCGTTTGCATGTGGGTAGATGAAGCCTACATGTGAAGCAGACAAAATACAACGAGAGGATGCATGGTATGTAGTCAAAACATCCCGTCTCTGGGTGGCTACTAACTGTATACATTCTGTCAAGGTCGCCTGCAGAACCGAGCACATTCTCATGTAAACACACATTGATGTGCTGTGTCTCATGGGAGGGTTTGTTGCAGTTTTTTTTGAAAAAATTTAAATGTCTGTGGTCCACTGAAATGAACAAAAATCTCTGACTGTGGTGGTCCCACTCCCCTGCTACATTTCAGTACAATTTACAAGTTGTTTGCAGGATCAATACAGAATTATCAAAACTCATCTCTTCTCTCTAACTGCCACCTACGTGTTGGGGGGTGTATGCAAAATGTGGTTTTAAGACCCATATTTTATTAAATGCATGCCCCTAGACCACCTTAGAGGTTGTGTAATCCCCATAGTTTAACATTTAAATGCATCAATCTGGTGCACTTGATAGGAAAAGAGGCTAGATCCATCTCTTTTCTGAATTTAAATAAAACATCTCAAGTTTACCTGCGCTATTTAAACATACAGGGAATGAAAATGAATGAGAACACTTTGGGTTAACTACATCAAAAAACTCCTTCGAATTCCCAGGATTTACAGAAAAAGCATCATAACATCTGCCAAATCTGCATAAACGAGTTACAGCAAATTACAGTTATATTTGTGTTATTTATTATTTACCATAATGTTTATGTATCACAAACATCCATTAAAAAGCAGATACTTCTTTGTATCAATATGTTATTCTGTGATTAATAGAGGCGGTGTATGTGTTATGTACCGAGTCAATTATTTTGTTTTAATGAACTGGAGTGAAAATGGAGTTTGGAATGTGTGACATCTTAAATCTCTACATGTATGATGTATTAAATATTCTGCTGTTTGCTCCCCATTGTAGAGAGCCTTCAATGATCTTATGGGGCCAAATAGCATTTGCACATGCTCAATAATTTACCCAGGGTAAACAGTCTTTTGTTCAGCGTCCTGCTTGACTAGGCAAGCACATTATCTCCATCAGCACATGCACACAACACAAAATCCCAGCGCTCCGAAATGTAGCCCTCCTGTCAGCGTCATACACTCATCCGTCAAGCTAAAAGTGTATGACTACATGTACCTCAAATGCAAAATAAAAACAACCCTTAGTTGACATGAGTGGAGCACATAATTGGAGGAGTTACTGTAGCTGTAGGGGAGGATTGAGAAAGGATTATGGAAAGGTAAGGAGGGCTGGGAGGAGGAGAAGGCAGGGAGGGGGTAATCTGTAATTAGTTTGTAATTGCATCTTAGATGGTTCAAATTGCCATTATGCAATGATCCATGAGTGACAGAGGACATGAAGCAACGTTGTGAGATATTGCCAGATAAACAAGGGGAAAAAAACATGACACATTTTATATTGTTTCTCATTGTCTTTGTGTGGTAGGGCGGTGGTTCCCAACTTTTTACCTTAAGGGACCCATTTTCTATCATTGAGTAAACTAAATTTCATATATGAACAGTACAGAACAACTGAAACTGCACAATGAACACAAATAGTGAACACAATAACTGCAGGTTTGTGTAAAACCAGAGATTTATAGCAGATTATTCCTTGTGAATATTGCAGTTTTTAACAATCCTACTTAATGGACTTCTTTTGACAAATTCAGTGTCATCTCAACAAGTAATAACCCGACCCATACTGGATTTTTGAGGTTGATACTGCATATTGATATTTTGAGCTTCCAAAAAGCTTATAATTATCTGCAGATTTGTTTTCCTTTCTTGATAAAAACACATCAACTATCAAACAATCTTGACACGACGTACAAATTCCAGCAATGTGCACCTTCTGGCAGGATTATGTGGAGGTGCGTTGGTGCTTTAGAGTGTAACCAGCTATGAAACAATTAGAAAAATAAAAGGGCGCCCAACTTTGAAATGTGTGTTTTGAACAGTCAAATCCTGCATAGTATGCCTTTGAAGAATTGTGTCCAAGATAGCGATACTTAGCGGGATATTTTGCAACCAAAAATCAACTTGTTGGTGCTCTCTTTGTGGACAAAAGTATGTAAAAACTAAAACCGAAAAGACTTTCAAGCATACGAAAGAATTCAGCTATAATAATAAGCATATGGAGTTCATTTCATCTGGACTTTAAATTCCAGGTCGTGTGGTGGGACACCAAACTTTGGTCAGCTCCATGACCTTACCTTCTTGCCCTGTGAGATATATATATATATATCATAGCATACATA
>NW_023340095.1:1747958-1753353 GCF_004916995.1 Morone saxatilis | reverse complement strand
ATATATATATATACACACACATTGACACATGGCCGTTAGACTTAAACCACAAGGTGAGGATTCGTCCAGTATGGATGGAATTCCTAGGATACTGGGCTGATCCATCCGACCTCCTTGTGGCTCTGTAGAAATGTCACGCTACTTCCACCTTTGCTCCAAACAGGCAATAGTCATAATTCACAGGGCTGCTTGAGGTCATTGTCAGTTAAGTGTAAACGTAGCTCATACTTCAGCATTTGACAAATGATTGATGCTGTCGTTTTCCATGTTCCAGGTAGGGTTAGTGTAACCTCTCTATTCTTACCTGAACCCGAACTACATAAAAGAAGTTAGCTAACATGACCTAATCCAAGTCACTCATTCACATTAATTCAACCCAACTCAAATTAAAATTGATGAAGTAATAACATGCAGTATTTTAATTATTGGTGATTTAATTCCAGTTTGTTCCACTGACTTATTTTCTTTGAGTTGACTTTATCATTACAAAAAATGGAAGCCCTAAAATTAATTGGCTACTATTATGATAATTGATTAAAAAAAGAAGATGCATTAAAGATAGTCTTACTTTCTTCAGATAAATACATTTTAAATAAGTTTGAGCTTTAAACTAGTATATTACACTCATATGCAGCATTTCTCAAAGTATTTGTTGTTAAGGTCAATTGGGTAATTGGGTAAATTGATTTACTGATATTCAAATCAAATATTTTTTCATGCTGAAATTGTTGGAGGCAATCTGTTTCCTCAAACGATTTGAGTTGAACTAACTCATCCAGTTTTACAGTGAAGCTGCCCTTAATCCTACCTTCATAAAGTCTGTCCTTTGTCTCCAAAGAGGTTTTCATTTTATGATGATGATGATTCTTTGGGTGCAAGTTTGTAACTCTACACTGTATTCACAACAAGCTAATTTATTGATGGAACCAAATTTGACCTCCAGTGACACAATGTATGTCCAGTCTGGCTCATTTCTAAATACGAGTCAGTCTGGCAGGAGCAGCCTGCATCTAAGATTAATGTTTGAATGAGTGCTGTAACATACTGCAAACAGCGCACTTCAGTATGACAGATGTAGTGGTAGTTAAGAATCTAGAATAGCGACATGATGCTAGAATGCCCTTTCAGACATTTGTCATGGAATCAAAATGAATAAACGTTTGTATTAACTGAGCAATCGGGGACAGAAAAACACTTGTAAGTTTTATGACGGTGCCACAGGGGACATCGACAACATACAAGGCATTCATCGGAGCCTCTGGAGCAGTTGCAGAGAAACATTTTCCCCTAATGAAAATGACAAAAGTGCTAAATGTGTACAGTGAGGCGCTGTTTTAGAAGCTGCTTTATGGCCTCCCTTGAGTTTTACATGAGACATAGTGGCTATAGGGTGCACAATGAAATAATGAACAGATACTGGGGCTGCAGTTAAACTGAAGCCTTTTTTTCCACACACACACCAAGACAAGAAGAGTGGAGCTTTGACTCTTGTCCTCATAAATCTATCAGTTGATCTGTTAAGTGATGCTAAAACAGGCCTTGGGGGTTTTGTTTGTTTTTTGGTGGGCTTTACAGTACTTGATGATGCTAGCAAGTGGCAATTTGAGAGCAAGGTAATTTAAGGATTTTATGGACTCTGGTCTGCATGGTTTTATTGCAACAGTGGAAATAAGCATGCTAATGTTTCCAGTGGCACATTCCTCACAGGTTCACAATGGAACAAACCATGTTACAAATATTAATCTGTGTATTAATGAATTCCTAATGGGTTTTGGGAGAGCCAGAGAGGCGAGGACTAAATCAGGTTTTGTCATCAGGTTTTCCTTGTAAGTTCACGGGCCAAGAAAAATTAAGAGTGTGAGGGAGAATAGACATATTGTTTCCCTACTTGGCACCAACAGCAGCTAAATATTTGTTGGATAAAATCCCTCTTATGGTAAATTTCAACACTTGTTGGAAGTCAAACACTGAAAAGCTAATCCAAGGTAGATGCACTGGATACTATATGGGCAGTACTTTGTAGGTAACAAAGGCCGGAGTATAATGCAACTCTGAGATCACATGATCGCATTATCCTGCTATTGTACTGTACAGAACCAATGTACAATACCTGACATACTTTCATCTGCTCTTTATTTATATGCGTGTCAGAGTTAAAGGAACAATATTGCCGCTTTCATGCATGCACACGCAAGTACACGTCTCTGAACCCATCACAAAATACAGAATATTAAAACTAATTTAAGTGAATATCATATTTATGTTTTTATCTATGTTCCAATATACGCTGATTATTAAACCGCTGCCATTTTGAATAATTTGGCCACTTTTATGTAATTTTATATATGAATTAGAGCCTTGATGCAATATGTTTATACATTTTCCTGAAATATATTGGTCAGTTTAACAAATTCCTTAAATCATACATGTTTCCATGGGAGTAAACCCGCACAGAACTGTTACTGCTCTCACAGCAATGTTCCAAGGTCTTTATTCAGACAGAAATGTTACTGTTTCGGTTTCCAAAATTCATCCACAATCTGTCTTGAATGCTGTGTGCCACCTCTGTTGGGGATTTTCATGTTTTTGGGATGTGGTCCAGGACCTGTGGGTACAGACTGTGCGATCTCTGGAAATGCTGTCAGTATATAACATGAGAGAACCACAGCCCGCAGGCGTGGTTTATTGTGTTTGCTGACAGAAAAAGGAAAACATGCACATCCCCAACATCAAAAACCCATTCACTGCAATGCTGACAGGCATAAAGTATATATACTCGGCCTCACTCAGGCTTAGACAATGTGATTTTTCTCTATTTCACCCCTCCATGCCTGCACATATCTGTAACATCAGACTCAGGTGTTACTTTCATGTAAGGCAGTGCCTGAATTGGACCCAAAGCATCAAAGTAGTTATTTTTAGACAATTATCTCTATTATTATATTCTTATACCTATAACTATTATTGTATACCCTTTGATAAAACTACCGGTGACCCCAATGGTGGGCACGGCCATGCTCACCAGAGGCAGAGGTACTCAGTACTGGTGAGTACTGGCCCATTTCAGACAATGACATACCATGTCTCATCGTCTCACATTAAACTGTTTTGCCCATGGCAAGAAAAAAGATCTGACCAAGATCTGTGGTAGATCTGGAGCTGATTTATCTGAAGGCCTTTGCAAACCAAGAATGCTACTTCTCTTGGCCCAACAAGCAGTGCTTCTGTTCATGGCAGCCGCTACAATTATATGCATCGTAAGAGACAGTGATGAACACACAAGCAGGAAGTGACAGAGCAGAAAGGTTATGTCTTGCTTTGTGGAAAGTGATGTATTTATGGTATTTCTCACTAAGGTTTTTCGAGTTGTGTTAAACTGTCATTTAGTAGCAATAAATTGGAGGTGCCACTTTATAAATGGATGGTAAATGGACTGCACTTTCACAGCGCCTTTCTAGTCTTCGGACCTCCCAAAGCACTTTACACTAAATGTCACATTCAAATATTGGACTTTTTTTTTTTTTTTTCTCAAATATGTTTATTGAGCTTTTATATATTAACATAACCACAACGATAAAACAACAACAACGCTCAGTACAACATTGGTCTAGACAGTCTATACACATTTACATCTCACATGCACCCGACCAGTACAATGAATAGGAAATAAATAAAAATAAAAAGGGGTTGTAAGTACAGTGTTTTGAGCAAGACACAGGAAAAGAGCCAAAGGCTAGCCAAGGACAACACTCGAAAGCACTGAGGCCACTGTAGAGTTGGAAAAGTGAAGATATGGAGTCCAAATGTTCATAAACTGTCCCTCTGAAGAGTGAAGCAGACAGGTCAGGTACTCAAGGGGAAAACATTCCATAATTATCTTATGCCAGTTTGATTTAGTAGGGGGTTTGTCACTTATCCAAGATAGAAAGATGTTCTTCCTTGCTGCATATGTGAGGATATGCAGCAAGTGCTATACCCACCATCCACCATGCCTGGTAAGAAGTTAGGATTGCCCTGAATTGGAACCAATGGAGATGTTAGTCCAGACCTCCCTTCAAGCTTTTGCGTAATAAACCATGCTTTTAATGTATTAGAGATTATAGGGTTGTTTTCACAATGGCTCCTGGCTGACTTTAAGTCCTTGAAGGCCAAAAGGCCTAACAGGGAGCCTGAGGTCTGTGACTTTTCTAAACTCAGCAAATCAGAAGTAGGATCCTCCTTGACCCATTCTGCTATGAGAAAATCTTTAAATGGGATGCTAGCTGATACCGATCTGATGTTGGGAAGATCTAGACCACCCTTCGAACTAGGAAGTTGTAGTTTTGCTACTTTTAGCCTGGGCTTTCTCTTGTTCCAAATGAAGTCACTCAGCCAGCCATTGAGCAGCTTCATTACCTTGCCTGACAAAAGTAGAGGGATCATCTGTAGGGGGTATATTTTAACTTCAGTACACTTATTTGACATTTGCAGATGATTTGTGTGCAAAAATAATGAAACAATTAGTTGATAGTTGACAGAAAATGTATTGGCAACTATATTTATTTATATTTCTTTAATTGTTCAAGTCATTTTTCATGCAAAAACATTTCATGGTTCCAGCGAGTTTAGCTCCTTTTCCTTTTAATTATTCTAATTTATTTGTAATAGATTTGGACTGTTGGTTGGTTTTAGGTAACTGTAAAAATTCTTAAAATCATGAGAAATGCTGTCACAAACCAAAAATCAATAGATTCATAGAGAAAATAATAACAGATGAATCCATAGTGAAATATAAAATCTCACAGCGGACATTTTTATGCATTGAGTACTTTTAAATATATGTTCCTGATTATAATTTTAAGTAAGGAACAACTTTAATGCAGGACTTCCACTTGTAATAGACTATTTTTACAGTGTGGTCGTAGCATTTTACTTCAGTAAAAGGATCTGAATACTTCCTCCACCACTACTTGTGACACATGTGCAGTAACCTGGTGTCTGATAAGCTTTCAAACAATCTGGACATCCTAGATCTAATGCTATGAGACAGGATTTTACAACTCTGTATAAAGTTACCACTGACAACCAGTTTATCCTGTGAGTCAATGATCAAAAGATAAAACTAATTACACCACTCAAATTACAAAAGTAACTCCACCTTGAGCTTGTGATTTTGTTTCTGTTGGAGCTGTGTGTGATGGTAACCTTGCTGCATTCATGCAGTGGCTCATTTAAATGAATGGGAGGACTGTGTTTTCTCACTGCTGAGGACTGTTAGCATCAACAAAGAGAAACAGCTGTCACAAGTTGAGAGTGACCAACAAGGATACGGTTGTCAGTGTCAACTGTCATGCTATCCATATGATCCGTCTTTTAGACATGTTTGCAAAGGTGATTAAAGGACAATTCCGGCGCA
>NW_023340095.1:1732473-1747933 GCF_004916995.1 Morone saxatilis | reverse complement strand
GTCCGGCTCGAAAAGATAAAGGAGTCCATTAACTGGAAAGGGTTCGTTGTTCAATGTCTTCAATCCGGTGTGAATAATCCGCATTTCCGCATCAGGTGTTGATCCTGTGGAAGCACTAGTAGACTAGTAGTCTCTGAGCGTCAGTGCTTCTTTTCCTGCAACAGCGTGGTTCACATAGGATTGGGTGCGTTAAGTTTCACATTTCAGGAGAGGGTTGGACTGTCAACGACTTTGTTTTTCACGGGGGATTTGGGCGGGGGCCCTGGTAATACGGACTCACGTTGCTTTCTAACTATCTTTTTTAATAGCTGTCTGTCCAACAAAGTCCTCCAATTTGCTTTACGGTTTACAGCTTAGGGACTCCCTAATTAGCTACCCGTGGTAAGGATTGTGTCGTGGCGGTTGCGTATGTCAACTTTGAGCCCTTGTTATTGTAATCGTTTATAGATAGACAATAGCGTTTCTCTTTCACCCTTGACTAACTGCCCCGCTGACTAGCGTTATATCTGGTATTTAGCGGTTTTGCTGCTAAAACGGTCACGTCGCCCCGCGCCGATTAAGAATGAAAACATACCCAAGAACGACCAATCCGAAATAAGGTTGTATTAACCCCAGGTTCATTTTTTGCCGGGCCGGCCTCTCTCTCTCTCTCTCTGACATCTTCAACATGTCACATCAGGCACAGGCGAGCCATGAGACAAAGGGCCAGGGAGGAATTTAGAATCGGAAAAAGGAGCAGGAAAGAGGGAGCGATTGAGAGAAAGCCCTATTTTTCTCTCTATGGTTTTCATAAAGGCAAGCTCTCTGATTGCCAGTGTCAAAGTGACAGGATCTTTTATGAGCACTTGGCGGGTCCCCGCCCTGGTTTGTGTAGCCAGGCAGTGATAGCAGTGACCATTGTTGGGCTACGGGGAGAGGAGCGGCCCTGTGCTATTGAGAGGGGAGGGGCCCTGCCCTGCCCTGCTTGCCCGCCCTGTGCAGTGTGTTGGCTGAATAGGCAGCTAAGGTGTCCATGCCCTCCAGTGCCCTTCAGTGTGGGAAAGCTGGTGGAGAAAGCACCTGCAGCATTCTGACAGCGGCTGACACAGGATCGCGTGCTAGCTTGGGATGCACAGGCCACGGTGAGGTGACACTCGCACTGACGGGTACAGTAGGAGTGTCACGCTCCCATGCTGTGTTAACATCTCCTGTCAGAGATCAAACGGATCAAGTTCACATGCTCCGTAATGTACAGTACATGCTGCATTGTGCATGCTCGCGCTGGGCACACAGAGATATGCTATAGAGCACACTGACAGTGTAATATAATGCTCTGTACGGTACAATACGTATACAATCACCACACATGCACTGACAATCATATCAGTGCACATGTATACATGTTATTCAGCAACAAATTACAGCACATAATGCAACATGCCTCTAATGCTTTGGGAAAGAAACACACAATCAAATCAGATAAGATGTTTGAAAAGCTCCTGCGAACAATATAAACTATAATTATACAGCAAAAAGGCAGCAAATATTGGTAAAATTAAGGCTAATATGTGCTAATAATGTAGTGATTTTGTCAGCCTGTAAACCTGTGGCCGGGGTCAGCAACTGAATAAAATGCCATCAACACTCTTTAATATTGAGTTTGGTGCATCAATCAGTCTCTCATTTATTGCCTGGCATGTCCCATGTGATGTGTCTGTGTTGCAAAGCTATCATTCCTAGCATTCCTCTCTGGAACGCACAAATAGGACCCCACAGAATGGGATCAAGACTGCAAAACAAGACAACATTCCTGAGGCAAGTTTTAACAAAAAAATACTGCACTGCCTTATATACTGTAAGTAGCACATGGATGGGAGATGCACCATATAATGTACAGTATCGGCACAGGAAGCAGAGGTCAAGTTATATGCTTATACCTCTCAACTCTAAAAACCTTAAGCTGTAATGTCTCTAACTGTCTTTAAAGGACTGCTACTTGCAGATGTGTTTTGATTTTTATGGGGGAAGAAAGTTGCCTTCTATTTTTCTCATTTCAAGGAATCTGCTCCGTTTGGTGCACTTATTACACATACACAGAGCATAGAGGGGAGACTTTGTCCAACACAAACATTTCGGTTGACATTTAAATATGTCTCTCAGGTATGATTAATGTTATGTGTCCATCCACATGCTGAAAAGACTCCTGATTAGCACTGATTGATCACTGCTGTTTCCCGGGACAACAAGTGAGCGGCAAAGCCAATCGACACATGACGAGCAGCTTGAACTAACTTGTTTTCTGAGGGGGGCTGGGTTCACCACAGTGTGGCTGTTGTTCCAGCGCCCAAGGATTACAATTAACCAGCCACTCCTGTTGGGGCTTAATGACCGAACACTGCAAAAGCCAGCAGCAGGGACACTTCCTGAACAGTGCTGGGTTAGCCCTAATTGGTTCTGGCACAGCAATCCTCGCTGCTTATCTCACAGCCAGCTGAGAAAAATCACCACTGAAGTGTGAATCAAAACATTTTGATTGCAGGAAATTCAGATTGAGCAACACACCTGATGAAAAGGCTATCGTGTTCAGCCACAGTTCAATGATATTGCGTGGTGCTGTTCTTCATAAGGTCAAAATACGGGATTATTGGTGTGATGTGTGGTGCAAGAAATATTGACATAAAGTCAAATGAGATATTCCTGGATCCAGATCATTTTTTTCCAATACCAGTTCTGTCCAAAAGCTTTGGAAATAAATTAATACATGAATAACATTTGGTGGATTTGGGAAGGAATTGTGGAATCTCCTTTTTTTTCTTCTTTTTTTTTAATGGGACCCTGCCAACACATGTCCAAGCTCAGAGTCAAATGGGGCGGAGGGTTGGGGGGGTTGGATGGGAGGTCCAGGGGATTTGGGTAAACCATCTGTTGACCAAAGCTTTTGGGAAAGAGCACTAATATGGATTTAGGATATTATTCTCTCTGCAGGTGGGATGGTCAAAACCCCTGTGGATTTCCCTGCGAGGAGGGGGCGAGCCTTAGGAATAAAAAATAAAAAAAGATTTCAAAAGGGGGACAGGGCGAAATAGACTTGAACAAAGATGCTGCATTATTGAGCTTTTCCCTAATCTCCACAACTCATTCGTAACTCAGTGGAGTCAGGTATGAGGGTTCAACAATGGGACGGAACAGAAAAGAAAAAAAGCTCCCCAGAGGATCAATACAATTTTTCACTGCATCTATCTGAGGTGGCATTTCCTTCCTTCTGCATTCCTCGCACAGTTAGAGCAGCAACAATAAGAGCTGTAGGACCTGGGTGGCTCTCCACATGAACCCAGACACCATGCGGAGTGGACTTGGGTAAGCCCAGACGCCGACCCTTGTGCTGGGTAGAGAAAGAGGGACTCAGGAAGTAAGAGCGCTCTTTGCTTCTCTAGCCGCCAGGGGTTATTCCAACAGCAGCCGTCTTTACTGGGCTTAACAGCGATTTGCCCCCTTTTGCTTACTTGTTTGTTTATCAGGATTGTACAACAGAGCTTTAAGCTGCCAGGTGCTTTCACTGTACCACTGGGGGAAGATGCACAGCTGCTCGCATCTGCAACAGTGAGACGCCTGTAGTCTCTGTGGCCACAAATAGTCGGGATGCCTATTATAAGTTTTTAATGAAATTGTAATCTGCTTAAACTCCCAGAATAGAGGAAACTGACTTTCCTGTAACTGTCTAAACATAAGTTCAACCTGGTATCTACAGAATGTAAGCCAAAACAAACCATTACAGACCACAAAAACTGCTTGGCCCAGGACTCAGACCTTACAAGCCCTAATCTAAACTTTAGAGAATAATGCATTTCTTGGCAGGTTGTCGGTCTTTCAGGTCATATGATGCTCAAGCAATTGCCCAACAAAAGCAACTGGACTTTGTTTGTAGTCAGGTGAGGAGTGTCCAGACTCAAAGGTATACATCTGAGACTCCTTAAACTGTTACATGCCAGTAAAATACTTTATAAAAGTACAGAATTTCTACAAATTAAAATTCCAAAGACAAATCAGAACCAGGGTTATATGGCCTGAGGGTGATGGCCAGAGAAAGAGGGAGTGATGATGGGAAGCTCTTTCCCAGCTCCCAGTCAGTAAATTACAGCTTCTCTCTAATCCGGCTGTGATCCCACCTCCCCCCTCCCAGCATCCACCCTCCCACCACTGCATTTCCCAATCTGAGATACTGAGTGAATTTATTCCAGAAAATTTCTATTTTGAGGAAGAGATTGTGGCATTGCTGTTGACAGTGGCATAAGGCCAGTTATATATACACAGTAGATCTACAGTATATATAACTGGTAACACACCAAATTGTGTAATACACACACTGGTCCAATGTGGCAGTGTCCCATTTTTGATATGTTCTCATTCTGCAGTCAAATTAGCAATAATTACGTGCCTGACGTAAATTAATTATATTATGTAAGTTAACTTCAAATAAGCACATTTTGACTCTTGGTTTGGTCTTGGGACTCGAACAGGGGTTATTCCTTCCACTCTTTATACTGAACCTTAATACATGAGTGTACTTTTCACATCTAGGCGAAGCAAAACGTGACACTGACACAGTATCCTCTGGTGGATCAGCTGGTCTATTACATGCGTGAGACTGGGCTGGTATATAACATAGAGAGCAACACGTTTCCTTACTTATTCTGACATGTCTGTCTTTAAATATGCACAGATGTGTGTGATATACTCCATACACAGTCTACAGCCATGCTCTGTGAGGCTTTACTTAGGCAGCAGGGCTTTAAGCTAAATGCTAATATCTGCACGCTAACATGCTCACTATAACAATGCTAACATGCAGATGTTAATGTTTATGATGTTCACCATCACCATCTGGGAGTGTGAACCAAATCTGGTGCCAATCCATCCAGTTCAGATATTTCATTAGATAAGTGGAAACTTTAACCTGCTGGTGGCGCTGTAGAGGCGGAGTCAGGGGATCTCCTATGTCAGTAGTACTAATCCTCTGGAGATGACGAAATTTGATGCAATGCATCCAGTAATTGTAGATATTTCTGTCTGGACCGATATAGCTTACCGACCACTCGACTAAAAATACAGAACTTAAAAATTAAAACAGTGGCCCAACGTGGATTAAATTCAGAATAGGAGAAAGAAAGCTCTTAGACAGATTAATTGCTCCATCATTAAGCCATTAAACATCCATCTCGGTCAAGTTATTTGTGGGGGGTCTTTGGAATTTATTCATGGTCAATAAAGATGACTTAAAGCCAGATTAGTGGACTTTGCCCATATTAGATACAGGATCTGGCTGGGGTGATCCCATGCGTAAGGATATGTGAATCCGGCCACTTAAGGGGCTCTGCGGTTTTGGGTTGATTAGTTTCGCGGATGTCCTTCCTGATGCTGTTGGGATATCCTGCTGCTTTCCGGTAAACTACACATTTCTGGTCAAATGCTGCAAGAAAAAGGAAACAACTTTCCCAGCAAGCAATTTAATCAGAAGTCAGACACAGGATGAAATGACCTCTAAATACGCTGTGTGTAATTTCTTAATTCTTAGTCCTACCACATTAAGTATTGCACAGTAGGTTCATTTGGATCTTTGGCAAGTGACCAGCAAGTGACCAGATTGCATGTTAGCCATTAAAGAAGTAAGAACACGTCAAAGTAGAATGTGCGCTTGATTAACCAAGAGAGGCGTGTTGATCAGGGACACATGGGACACAAGTCCTATCGAGCATGCAGTTCTCAATGAAACAAGACAAGGAAATACAATCTCTCAAACTGTAATTCAGAATAATAGGCTAGCTTCCTCCAGGAATGGTTCTTTTTGATTGCTTAATTGTTTGCAGACATGTGGGTGAACTAACTGGAATCTGGTTAGATTTTTCTCCCAGGAATTAATGAGGAGCATGTTGGGAGGAAACCCAAGAAGAGTTTTACAATCTGGACAGAGGATTGGACAGCTTATCTTCGCTACAGAAGAATGATTGACATTTTGTTGAACTGAAGAACACAGGCACTATACTGGTGACTAATTGACTGATTTTTTTTCCACTCTTAACAATCAGAAGAGCCATTAATACTTCAGATCAGTCAGTTGCATCACTTATTGAAACGTATTAAATTGTTAAGGTTTTGGTAAAGACTTTTTTTGAACTGCACTTACTCATCTGGCACATTCTCTCAATATTCCCAGTCAATAAAGTCTGGTTCCCTCTGAATCACTACTTTAATTATCCTGAGTATTGGGAGTTCCAGGACATTTAAAACCAGACTGTTTTAAGTTTTGAAAGAACAAATAACATATGCTTCCTCTTACGAATAAAAAGTTGAACACAAAAGAAGCAAAAGTTTGGATTGGTATGAGCTCATGGTGGCTAATGTTAGTTAATGGTAGCAAATTTTACATGGATATTTCCTTTACTCTTTCTGTTCTTGAAATGGATTTATAAAGCCCCAGTATAAAGCCAAATAATTAGTTTAAAGGTTATTTATGAGATTTAAAACATCAATATAATATAGAAGTACAACTATGAGCTATGTAAAGACATAGTCGAGTCATGGTGGTCTTTGTTGTATCGCAGCTACTCTGTGGTTTGTTTCCATAGCCGGTCTGCTCCGACCGAAACTGCTATTATCCTCTATGTCGGTGAATTAAAGATTCATTTCAACCTAACCAGAGTGATTGTTGGAAAGACGGTTTTGGTGATTTTTATTTTGTGTCTGTCCACTTTGAATGAAGTTACAATGTTTTGATAATCTGCAAGGTAAAATTACCGTTTCTGTCTATGGAGTCTGGTGATGAGCGATAGCAATATTCTGGCTGTTTCTGGTTGACAACATTATGGAAATGATCCCTGTTTAGACACTTAGAATAACAATATGAGCCTGTCAGTGGAAAAACAAACTTTTAGTGGATGTACTTGGCTGGTGCATTTGTCCCCAAGGATTAGCATTAGCTAATGTTGTGGCCATGCAGCCTTTTCACAAATATTTTAGCATCTAACTTGGTTATTGTTGGTGGTTTTATGTTATTTCTGTCCCATTGTTTTGGTCTGAGAGGCTACATCAAGTGTGACATCTAGTGTCAAAACGTTCAGCTTGCATAGACACTGTTTGTTGCCTAGACTGTGTCTGCCCAAGGTACATCTATTCACCTTCCTTTTTGTCTGAATAGACCTTCCAATTGCCTCATGAGGACACCCTCAAAGTAGATGACTCAAGAAAGTCTTTGCAAATTAAGGAAAATAAAAATGTTCCATTATTATGTAATTAACTCTTGTGGCCACCGTTAAGACAAAGTTTTGTTGTCACATTTTAAATCTCCACCCTAATTTGTGATTTGGTAGTTAAGGTCGCAAGGGAATCATAAATGTCACATGAATTAAGGTGTTAATTGAAACTGCCTAGGAAGGGATGCCAGGATGGCACAGTAATCAGCTGATAAGTGGTGTCAAGAGCCAGAGGGAGGATCTATCTATGGGAATGAGTCGCTGTAGCTGAATGTAGCTTCCCGGCCTGGGAGCTATATCAGATCATGGAAAAGCCCTGCAGAGTGACATCATGGTGTTGATTCAGCTCAGGGTCGGCATCTGAACAGCATCTGTGATGAGGCTACCCTCTTCCGAGCCATAAAGAAAACACCTGGACTGCCTCTGTCATGAATAACATCACGCTGTAAATGCTGTCATTGGACTGCAACACACCACATCACGAACATTTGTGCTGATACAGTGAATTATTTACTCATTGTTTTAATTATTATTTGTGCATTGTCACAGGGACACACATTACATGGACTTGAGTGAGTCATGTGTTTGTCCATGAGGACATCACCTGGGATCTCGCTGTTCTCTGACAGGACGTGTTCACACACGTCAGCTATCCCCTGAGTTTTGGTTACGCCCATACAGCCCTATCTGGAAGTTTTTCCTTGCTTTCAGCTCTCTGGGAGTAAACAACACAAATGTACAGTTTGTGGGGAAAAAAAGGACACCAAAACACAGTGCTGGGAGCAGATTCAGTCTTATGATGAAAACGGGAGAACTCAGCCCCGAGGCTCCACATTCTGAAAAATATTCCAAAACAGTGAATGCTGCTGCTTGACTACAGACAACCACACGTCCAAATAGAACATGCTTCCACCTAGCAACACTGAAAGATAAGCATTTTGCTATGCACAAGGTATTTTGTGTATGTGTTATGTACATACTGCTAGACTCAAGCTGACAAAAATAGTAAGGCCTCAGGCAGCAAAGATAGAACACCTTGACATTTTGAATAATTAAGATGTAATTTCTCCTTTAGGGGAGTGGTTCACAAACTTTTTCCTTAAGACACCTCTTTTCTAGTAAGTAGTTGAGTAAGCTGACTTAGTGATATATTTTATGGACATTACATATTATATTAATGGCATTACAGTAACAGTACAGAACAACTGATTACATACATACTTAGTAGGCTTCTTTTTTTCTTCCCCTGACAATTGTTCTATTGTTGCTCTTGTGCATACGTTTCTAATGCAGGACAAGGCTGTTATCAGAGACTAAAGGCTGTAAATATAGCTTGTAATCAAGTCTTCAAAGTAGCATAATAATAATCTAAACTTTAAAAATAACAAGTTTTCTGCACAGAAATTAAGGAAATTCTAAGAAATAGCATTTTTTCCAAGTATACAATAAAAGTAAAGATATAATTGCCTAAAAATATTTTAAACCTTTGATACACGCTCCAAGCCCCGCCCCTAGCAAGTTCAGTTTTTGGACCTCAGTATCTCTAAATCCCTGCCCCCTACAGCAATGCTGGTGAGGTATTCCTAAACACCTGTGTAACTGCTTGGACACATTTCTTTTTGGACTCTTTATCTGACGTGTTAGTAATACGAATACAGCCAGTCTTACCCACACAAACAGTTTGCACTGCTTTGCACTTGTTGCCATCAAACTGAAGATGCTTTCAGCTTCCTTAATGAACTGAACAAGTTAAACACACGCAAAACGTAAATGAACATGCTTGGTACAAACATCTACAGTCTTCAGCACTTTAGCTATGTATTTGTATCTTATCACATTATCCTCCTCCGACCTTTCATACAGCTTTGAGATTGAGATAACATCGAGAGCACAGGCATAATTCAGCACAGAACATATTTCTGTCAAAAGCCAAAAACTTACAACTTCAACAGTTTTTATTATGTCACATTGAAGTAGCGTAGAGTAGGCTGGAATAGTCAGAATTATGTTTCCAGGAATTCTCACCAAATCTACACCCTTTTCCAGGGAACTATATCTGTGAGAACATAATTTTTAGCATGTGTGTGCTTGTGTGTTTCACCTGCAGCCAGTTTCTCCAATTACTTTTCATACCAAGATGACAAAATACTAGAATGTAAATAGAATAAGTGTGAACAGAGCTCGGTGCAACCTGTAAACACTATCTATGCAGGCGGATCAACATGTGGCTTAACCAAACACGCAGACCTCCATTCCAATCGAGAGCATTCAGTTTCCAAAGTGTAGAGCACTCTGCCGGTGGAGCATCGAGTGTGTAAGGCAGCCCTGATGTTACATATTGCTACTGATTATCAAACCACCAAAACAACACACAAAAGGGGTGGAATGTTGTTTCATGCCAATGCACAGATTAATAACCTCAGGTCAGCTCTAAAAACATGTAATTCACCCCCTCATAATCACTCAGCCATTATAAAACAGATAAATGGATCTCCAGTACACAATTATTAATATAATGATATTACAATAAAGAAATAATGACAATCAGTGAAATTAATTTTTAACTATTATTACCTAGTATTCATTTTTTTTAAATTGTCATCAATACCAGTATATCTCCACACCCCTTGCTGAGGAAATTTACCTGTGAACACTGGTTCACACTGGTGTGACTCTGCACTGTGGTGCTGGGAGCATGCTAACATTTGCTAACTAGCACTAACTCAAAATACAGCTGAGTCTGGTGGGAATGTCACTCATTTTGCATGAACCAGTGTTGGACGAAAAAACTTTGATTTGATAATGGTGCTATATGAAAATTTAAGGGGTCACCAAAGTCTATGTGCTAGGCTAATCTCTGTCGAAAAGACAGCCACATTTTGAACATGGTTAATGCGACATAAATAGTCGCATCCTGAGTTAGCTAGCTAATGATGGCAAAACGCTAGCTAAATAGCTAGCTAATATACATCAATGTTAGTTTTCCGAACCTAGCTAACTTAATTAGATATGTCAGTTTAACCTTAAAACCATCTTTAAAATTAGATTAGATTAGTTTAGCACATAGTATATGTAGAAGTACAGGAAAGGATTAAGTTGACCAAAGATCTGGGTTTACTTTTATTTGTTTACAATATGGCATAGATATATTATGTATTATATATGACTATGTATTATATGTCTGTGGTTGCCCCCTCTTCCCACTTATTTTGCAATGGTTCAATGGCATCTGACTGCAGAATTAGCTGTAAAGTGGTGCAAAGAAATTCATCTTAATTCCCATTTTCTCTTGCTTATTTTCTGAGAGAAAGAAGAAAGAATATTTGTGATTTTTACTCCAAAAATGACAAACAGTTCATCATTTATGGCCTTAAGCAGCTGGTTTTATTAGAATATGTTAACATTGTAGTAGTTTTTCTTGTTTTTGTAATGAACATGGTTTTGTGCGCCAGGTATATGACTGTGGAAACAATGTACAATGTTGCAACATCTTAGCTTGGCAACTGTGAGAGAGGTCACAAGGTAACCAAGCGCTGTCACTTTGGCATGACTTTCAGCACAGGCACCAGTCCAGAAGATGCATGAATAAGGAGCTTTTTCTTTTTTTTCTGCATTCCCAAACTGAAACCACTTTGGGTTTTTTTACAGGCAAACTCATAAACAAAAGCCGGCTCATAACTCATAAGCATAAACTCCTCTGCTCCTGTTACACTCACTCAAAGCTTACATTTATGACTACGCAATTAATTTCCTCAGGGCAGATTTTCTCTCCGCTTTGAAGTGGGAAACAATATAATTTTTTGTACTTTCTTAATAACATCATTTCTAGTTTGGTGACTTTACATAAAAGGCGTTTGTGTAAACAGCGCTGTGCGGCAGGAGGCCCTTTTTACGGTGGAATAAAACAGCTTTGGCCTTCATGTTTTTTTACAGCTGAGGAGGCTGATCCTGAACCCCTGTGTTTCAAAGCTTCTTGAGCCCTGCACAATCCTCTATCCCGCAAAAACCCCCGCCCCCGCTCCTTGGCAGAACTGCTTACAATGGGCCCTCATTCACCCTATCTTCCTTTAAACACCAATAAAATCTTTTACATTTCCTCAGCAGGCAGTTAAAATTGGGCTGACTACCGTTTATTCCCCCTGTACTCTGCAGAATCTCCCCACGTCAAGTTTTGTTGTTCTGTTGTTGTTGTTGTTGTTCCCAGCATTCACATATTGTCACCTTTGCTTTAACTCTTGTTAACCTCGCTGACACAACACAAGAGAAGAAGCTTATTTTATGACCAGAGCTTTGGCTGCCTTGTTTGTTTTCCCGGGTCACCTTTTGGCGCGAGGGGGATTCTTTTTGACATACGAGAAGGGTGACAGGCCTTCAGTATTTCACAGCTTAGCGGCCATTTGTAAAAGCTGTGACGCGCACACTTCCCAACGGCCTGAAAGTGTGCTGATCTCATCCTTCCTCTCTCCCAGCCTCGATTCCTTTCGTCGTTCTTTTATTCCTCCTCCTTTGTCGTGCCCATCTCCCCCATCTGCCCGCTCCTCCTCTCCCTCTTTCCTTCACGCTTTCCACTCTCACTTGTCTCTTTGTTGTCCCATCTGCCTTGCTTCCTCTCTCCGGTGCCTCCATCGCTTCTCTCCTTCTATTTCTATCTTTTTGCGTCCATCCTACCCTCACTCTCAAACTTCGTCCTCCTGTCACTCTGTGCCTACCTTTTCCTAAACTTCCCTTGACTCCATGCCCTTCCTTCCTTCCTTCCTTTCTAATTAAATTCCTTTCCTTGCTTCTGTCCTTTTCCTTCAGATGTCCCTGTGGTCTTCCTACCTTCTTCCTTTCCTCATTCCCTGCATTCTTCCGTCCTCTGCCTCCCTTCCTTTCCTCATTCCTTCTCTACAATCTTAGATGTGTTCAATCTTCACCTCCACCTCTCATTACTCCCTTCTTTCCTACACATCCCCAGCCCTCTTTCCATCTCTCCTGTTTTTTTTTCCCCTGTCGATTCTGGTCACCACACCCACATGATCAACATCATGAGAAAACCCTCATGACAGCTCAGTCTGCCAGCTCTACCATGCGGACAGTTACAGCCCAAGAGCAAGGAAGTAGTTTTGCACAGAGCTCCCCAGGCAGGCATTGTACCCTTACCTCGGTTAACTGTGAAAAATCCATAGCCCATATTCAGGACGGGAACGTTTCCATTAACCCGAGAAACATTTTCAGGATCTCAGGAACCGTTGTTGCATTTTTGACCGGAGGAACCAGACTCTAAAGTTAGTTCCTCATACTTCCTGGCACCAAAACAGCCCCTGCTCTGGCGGAAGTATGTGCTATTAGCATATTACCACAGAAATAAATAAATGTAAGAATTCATAGCCCATTTTCATGGTAGGAAATTTTTCCATGAACCCAAGAAACTTTTTCAGGATCCTTGGTAATCATATTAAAACATGTCCACCCTCGTCATGTCTCCTTTGCAGCTCCCATTTAAACATTACAGCTATGTATCAATAAACTACAAAGACAATATTCTGATGTCTCTGCATTGTGGTTTCGTCACTAGTAAAAATTGAATATAAGAACATTTGTCAGGATAACAAATTAAAAAACAATGGCGCTTGATAGACTTTCGTTTCCTCAGCTCCTGGTGCCTCTTAGGATAGGGAGATGATTCTGCAGCCCCTTTCTGAACAAACAGTTCCAGAAACTGTCACAGTGCGTGCACCTGTAAGCCAGTGTTTATGTTTTCAGCGTGCTTGTCGGTGAGTGGAGTGTGAAAATGAGGAAGAGAAGATATAGAGGAGATCAAGTTCAAAATGTCAAGTTAATATAGTTTATAAGTTAAATTACACCATCATCAGTTAAAAATACCAATTTCCCTGGTCCCTGGTTAAAGAATCATTTCCATGGTTTTTAGAGTTAACTTATTAACTTATTGCATTTTCAAGTAATTATGAAGAGTAGAACTGGTAAGAGTATTAAGGGTATTAAGAGTACAAGTGCAGACAAAAGTTTCCTCAGTGTTTCAGCAGAATTTGATACAGCACTGCTCCGAGGTGTGGGTGTTAACCACTGCACACTTTGAGGCATTTCTAACATGAATGCAGCCTACCATTAGCCTAGCAGTGAAGATAATACAACTTCCTCTTTCCACATGTTAGAACCTGACAGCCAATTGGAGCCATAAAAGTCCAGAAGGTTCCCATAGCCAGCAGTTCACACCAGGCAGACTGTTGTTAATGTTAATGAGGTGTGATGGCAGGCTGCTTGGTTGTCAAGGTCAAGGCTAGCGCTGCTAACAACACAGAGAGGTAGCAAGGTCTGGAGACAAGTGGCTGAGCACCTCATTGCTGTTGGAACAAGACTTTTTTGTTTTTGTTTCTTTTTTTGTTTTGTCCTTGTCTTTTCCTGGGTGTAAAACCTGCTGAGTTAGTTCAAGTCAAACTGTTTGAGGACACTGATTACCTTAAACCATGAAAAAATATGCAATTTGAGTAGAAGTAAATTTATTATATATATATATTTTTTTTATTTATTGTTAAGGTAACTTGGGTTAATTAATTAATTGTACTACTTCCATTTAGTTAATTGAAGTTACACTCATATGCAGCATTCTTCCAAACGTATTTAAAATGTGTGAACAGAATTGATCTGAGTAATGTAACTTTAATGCATCTTCTTTATGCAAATGTTACCACTTAAGTTTCATTTACTCAGTCACATAAAAAACAGAACATTTTATTAATAATTTACTGGAACTAACATCAAATCTTTACACTTTGGTGGATCATTAGAACTATTTGGATGCTTACTTTGGCATATGATGATTAATAAACTGAAAGAAAAACAAAAATTAGAAAAACCTGAGCTATATGGCATTATACTGCTTACATTTTTGTAATATTATAAAGTCAACTTAAACTTAATTAATGTGAATGAATTTATGTTGACTATTTTATAAAGAGATGTTTTTAGGGTTTTCTCAAATTAAGTCTGTATGTCCTACTAATTTATTATCATTGAAACACTAAGTGATTTTAAAAAGGTCAAAGCAGCTTAATAAAAAATGATATTTATTATTTCTGAGACATTTATTCTTAATTTATTCTGTCTAACAAAAGATGAAGAACTTCATGCTTGGACTCATCTTCATGAACTCTATTTTGCACTTGTCAGCTGTTCGTGCACATCACGTTTCCCTACACGAACCATATGTGATGAAATGCCATCGGTCAGGAAACGAATGAATGAATCGCTGAGAGAGACACGCACATGTTAAATTCTTTGCCGGGTAGTAATTATCTGCAATAAAAGAGGAAAATGCTGCATGCATGTCTTTCATTGTGGCCTAGCTTTTATTGTGGTAGAGTGATGTATGTGTTTTTAATGTACATATGTGTAGCTTTTATGTGTGTGAATAGTATGTTTCTGTGTTAGATGTTTCAATTAGTGCTCACATAATGTAGTCTTGTTTAAAATATATGTCTTTTCCTATGTATTTCTGTGTTGTGTGCCCAATATTGAAGGTTTTCTTTTATTTCATGTTTCGTGCGTATTAGAATTATTGAGTTGAAGTTGGCCCCTCCGAATGTTTTGTGCTGCGTAGGTGGATCGGTTGCCCTATGCTTTTTAGTCTATCCACTGTACAGCACTGTGTTTGTTGCGTGCCGAGTTATTTATACTTGTGTTTAAAATTGCTTTATTAATTTCTATAATGTACTTACTACTATATTGACCTTCTTTTAATTATCCAGTAGCTCCTATCAGTGTTGGTCGCTGTGTGATGGTTGTGGGTTAGCTGGGTTGCCTGTTTGATGTCTGGCATTGAGTGAACCACACATGCCATGTTTTCATTTTGGCATCTTGAAGTGAACTTATTATATCACTTATTTCTATAAACATAAACTCTTTCACATTTCAACTCTACCTGTTATATCTCTTGAATTTAATTATATTCTGTTCTGACAAGGTGATTTCTGTGCGGATGAAAAACAATTGATTTTGGGTGTTGATATTTAGGTACCTCCTTTGTTTAAGACACAATTAGAATTACTACAGTTTCTCAGCATATTTTGATGCGTTTATTTGAAATGTGCACAGTCCCTCATTCACCTGGTTGTTAAATGTTTGATTACATTGAGCAACGAGAGAAGAATAAAATATATTTTGAATACTATAAATCATCTAAGGTATTAGGATGGAAGTGCGTGGGGAGAGATCAACTAGTGAGTTGCGCAGGT
>NW_023340095.1:1732205-1732373 GCF_004916995.1 Morone saxatilis | reverse complement strand
ATAAATTAAATGTACTTACTTACTAATTTACTCTTTTAATATCAGTAGTTCCTAGTGTTATGCTGTGTATTGTGTGCTTAGCTTTGCCTGTGATGTTCTGCATGATGAATACACTTTTTTATTGCTTTGAGTGCTTATAAACTGCTTCAATAACATCTTCCATTTCAA
>NW_023340095.1:1723368-1732165 GCF_004916995.1 Morone saxatilis | reverse complement strand
AACCCTGTATTCTTTTTATTATCTGTCCAGGGACTGCAGATGAAAAACATTATTTTGGATAACTCTAGCACATTTACACAAATGTTTATTAATGTGCACAGTCCCTTTTCACATGTTAGAGAGAAATAAAATATATTTTGTGATATAAATCAAGTATTAGATGAAATGAAATACAAATTATAATAATCTGCTAAAAATTCATCCAAATCACTTGTTTTACTCTAAATTTCCTGCAGTTACTGTGCTCACTGTTTGGATTAATTGCAGTTTGTTCTGCATTATTATTGTTTTGCATTGAATATAATATGATAGATCCATAAAATATGTCTAGGGACTTAAGAAAAAAGCTGCTTGAGATCACTGAATGAATGAAACACAGCAGTAGTAGTATCCTTATATATGTATAATAATATACAGATACATACATATTTATCACACTGGCCTACTTTTATGTAAAGAAGGCCATGTGTCAGTCATGTCAATACAGACTAAAAAGAACCAACAAAGAGTGAAGGGCTGCAAATAACCTTTCAGTATTAAATTAATTAAATTAAATGACTTAGAATGAAGTTTGACTGGCTGCCAACAGCCAAGAACCAAAAAAGTTGATCTGAGGTGAATTTATTCTGATTACTCGGTTAACTGAAGAACGGACAAAAACACAGAGAGATGGGGCTATGAACCATATAGGGGAAGCATTTCAACTGCTGTTAACACAAACTCACATATGTGAGGACACGCACATGCACGTATATATATATACACACTTTGTAGCCATTAATAGTATGGGAGTTCCACAGCAGCCATTATATGTATATAAATACTCAAACAGCAAACACAGACCAGGTTCTGTCCGTGATGGCTGAGTTCAGTAAAGTAGAGCGACCCAGCAGCGAGTCTTATCTTTAGTCACGATGAAACCAGAACAGATCCTGACAAGGCCAGGTCACATATTTAACCTTTGACCCTAGCACCACCACTGAGAGGTCTGCCAGGAGAGGCCAAGAGAGGGAGGGATAACATGGAGGGAGAGAGTGTGTGTGTTTATGTCAGACTCAGTCCAATGTAAACAGCTTGGATGCTGTCTGTCACCACAGCCCTGTAACATGCTTGTCCTGTTTTCACCGTCTCATTTACAGCTGTTATGAAACGGCTTTTAGGAGCCGGGTTATGGAGGCATACCATGTATTGAGCAGTTTTATAGTGCTCCGAGGAGCGTGAGGTAAGTTTGCTGCATTACCTCTGTTTGTGAATAGGAACAAACTGTGCATGCCTGTGCTGAGGTTTGCCAAAGGTCAGAGACACTGATGGGATACACGCTCATGTTTGATACCCTTGAGCAAGGCACTTAAAGTAATCCCTGGTTCTTCAACTGCTCATCACTGAGAAACTGCTCCTGTTCAAAACTCTCCTTTGATACTTAAGATAACAAGCATAAGGGTTTTCTGCACGAGTTCTCAAATGTATGCACATTCTGAATGTCATATAAGCTAAAGACAAAAGCAGTGACAAACTCACTTTGCCCTATTTTAATACTGGAAAGGGCAGTGGGTTAGATGTGCCTGAGAAAGCCAACAAGCTATCAAATGATGGGGCTAATTATAAACATCCTGTGTGAATTACAAATACCACGAATGATGACAGAAAACATTTTTTTTCAATCCCTAAAAGGGTATTCCAGCATCTTTCATATTATTTATGGGGTCTCAAAAGACATGTTAAAAAGCAGTAGAGTTTTAGTCCCTATATGGGTCAAGCTCCAAAACCAGCCGTAAATACACTGCATGCTTGACTCCTGTTTGGTACCTCTACTTTGTTTTACACTGCAGATGGTAAATTGTAAATGGACTGTACTTGTATAGCACCTTTCTAGCCTTCAGACCATACAAAGCGCTTTTACACAACATGCCAATTCACCCATTCACAAACAGAAACTAATTTATTCATACATATTTAAACATAGACGCACAGCCTTGGGAGCAATTTGGGATTTAGTATCTCGCTCAAGGACCGGGACCATCGAACTGCCAACCTTCTGATTAATGGACGACCTGCTCTACCTCCTGAACCGTACAGTCGAGTTGACAAGGAAGAACAATCCAATTGGATGCTTTTTTCAAACTTTCCATCCATGCTAAATTGAATGCATTGTCTTCTGCTGCCTTGCTTGCTGCCACTGGTACTGGTCACCCATGAAGTCTGATTGGCCATATGGTATCATATGAAACTAGAAGACCTGACACAGTACCAACCATGTCAGCACATCGGGAAGGGGGCTGAATTCCCTCCAAAGGTAGGCAAAGTTTTGGCGATTGAAAAACTAGCATAGCCATTTTCAAAGTGGTCTTGACCTCTGACCTCAAGATATCTGAATGAAAATGGGTTCTGTGAGTCTCCCTTTTACAAACATGCCCACTTAATGCTGATCCCATGCAGCGTTGGGCAAAAACCATTAAGTTTGCATGTGGTATAAATATTTCTGCATACTGGGGTATAATTCCACACAGTGTTGGAATTGCATAAATTGGGAATGACTGCAAAGCTGAGACACATCCTTCATTCCACTCCTGCATTAGCCAGTGCCCCACTTGTTACCCCCCATGTCAAAAAAGTGTGGACACACCCCTGCTTGGTACAGTCAGATCATTATCCACTTCACGTGAGGTTTGGGCGATTGGCATTATTGCGATAACCCTGATGACATCATGAGGATTACCTTCCCACACTCGATAAGTCTTAGAGCCATAGAAACTGTTTTCATAGACTAAACACTGCTCCTTGTGATGTCTTATCTGACCTTTATGTGTAGAAATCAGCGGAGTGCCCCTTGCCTTGTGCATAACCTTTATATTTAGCCACATCTCACTGTTTATCGCCCTTTGTTCTTCTTTTTTTTCTCTTTTTGGACCTGCTCTTGACCCCTGAAGTGGAATTGGAACTCTATTAAGGTAGTCCTGACTGAACCGAAAGTTTTATGGTTGCTGCTTTGTTGCTGCAAACACAGTCTGCTTCTTATATCATGACCTCGTACCCCTTGGCTATGTTTACATGCACATAATAATCCAATTATAGCTAATAATAAGGGTAAGGCTCTGCTCCAGTTAAAATGTTTGCATGGGTTTCATATGGGGCTGGTCCATTTATATTCCAACATAGTCCCTGTTACATTATAGTGATGTCAGAGGTTCCGCCATGCGTGTTGTGGCAATCTTTGCAAGGCTACAATAAAATTGTGCTTCGAGCTGTTGGTAGCTTCAACATAGCAACATAGTAGAGCAAATATTTTCTTCAAAGGCTGTAAATGACTAAAGAACAAAAGAGCCAGAATAGAGGGCAACGATGTCTTGCATTAAGACTACCATGTGTGTTGTAAAATGCATGGAAAACTTTAATAGTGTGGCATGTGTGGATTTAAGTGTTTACATGCCTAAAATACCCTTCAATGATGCAGCTAGAGTTCTGTGCATGTCTTATTATTTATTTCACTGAACATAATGCATACCACAATCACAGTATGGTTTCCATCTTACGGAAAAACCTGCCTATACAGCGCTCTTGTTTCTCGCAATAATTCTTGAGCACTGCCCCGGATCATCATTGGTTGTATGTGATATGCACTCTCTTAATTTTTTCCTCTTTTTATATACAATGAAAACTTCAAACAGCTGTGTTATAAAGCCTACTATACAGGATTATGATGAAGTGGAATTGAATGCAGACAAACGTCTGGCTATATGGCCAGTGCCCATATGTCATTCATCTGAACTTGGATTAAATGGTGTGAAAAAAGTTTCTGCATCTCTCTTCATCATCTCAAATCTCACTGCAGTCACGTTGCCAAAGAATGTTCACTCGTTTACATAATCCATCATTTTTAAGTGATGAAACGTATAAACCGAAACACATTCTTTGGCAACATGGTCAGTTTCAGAGGTAATACTCTGAGACGAGATATATTCTGGTAGCTCTATCTTGAGACGCGGGTGTTCCGTGAGATAAAACAAAGTGCTGCAGAGGTTTACAGTAGATTACTGTAACTGTGTGAGAAGTATACCTATCTTTAAACCTCTGAATACCAGAAACTGTCTGTGTTTGCATGCCGCATTTTTTTCAGTAGCAACTAAGGTTTAATGATGTGCTGCTTGACAAATAAAATTCCTTTGGTATGCCTCATGTTTTAAGACGTTCGTTTCCAGTATTATGTAATTTTTTATATAGAGTGCATAAATATTTAGCACAGTGTGACCTGTGGTGCAAGAATATGTGTGAATTTGTTAGTGTAGAATCTTCTGTTTTAACCTTACTGTAGTGGCTGTTTTACCTCATGCTCCAAGTTCTTGGGCCACTTAGACTGCAAAGTATAACTTCTCTTGACTTGTGTCCAGGGTGCAATCTACATGGGAGCCAGGGGAAGCTCCTCTAGCAAGTAAGTAAGACATGAGCTTCTCATGTTTTGTGAAAATGTTTCTCTTTTTTGGCAGAGTCTTTGTGCTCGAGTAAGAATCAAATACTGAAATGAATTTCTTTTTGTTAGTCAGAATATAAGTTATTGGGTGTTACTGTACCTGCAGTATTACTGAGTAACACTGGTTGTAAACACACATTTGTTATGCAATCCTGTACAACAAATGTGATTCAGGTCACGTGACAAGCGACCAATCGAATATTTAACCATTTAATCACCCAGCATTCAATCAATTTATAAGCAGATCAACCCATACAAAAACTCTATAGAGAACTAATAGTCGGGTGCCATGCAGACTCTCCGGCCAGTCCAAGCTTAATGTCAACACAGTTCTTCCCCACTGCACATTCCAGCTTAAAGGCCGGGCAACAGTCAAAGGAACCAGGCAATTACAGTGCAGCCGCCTGCGTCACTTTTTTGTTTACTTCCTAAATGTTCAGAAGTCTCTGAGCCTTTTTAAGTCATTTCCCTGTGTTAGGGGCCTCCTCTTTCTATCTGAGGGGAAGAAACTATAGCCACAAGCAATGTGCACAGTTCCAGCTGTGTGCCAATGATAATCAGCTCAGCCCCAGCTGGCTTACAGTCCACCTTAGCAGAAAGATCACACAATGGTCACACATGCAGGGTGTACACCAGTTTGGTTTTCCACCTCAAAATGAGAATTTCTAAGATGTTCAGATTGACTAATTGATTTTCAACCAGGTTTCATGCCCGACAAATTTAAAAGAAATATGTCACTGTTTATAAAACTGACAGAAGATTGGAGTCTGAAAATGGAGAGAAAATTGAGCAATTGAGCTGCTTATTGTGTACCAGAGTGATAACTATAAAAAAACCAATAAATGGTTAAACTACAAAGTGCTTCCTCTACAATTGGTATCTCCCGATGTCCCTCTGTATTCTGTTTTCTTCATTTGAAGATGATTGGAGCTGGCAGTTTGGTGAGGTCACCATATATTCAAAAGACTGATAAAGATGTAAATTGTCCCAATTTACAGGGAGCAGGGAGATGTAATCAAGCACAGTCTGCAAAGCACAGCCAAGTGAAAACAAATAATACAGATTTGACTGATCTAAATGTTCTTTCTTTCTTTTATTCCTTTGTTAAATGTGCTTACTATTTTTTCTGTCTGTAAAATAAGATGGATTTGTAACTAGCTTGTTTTGTTTTGTTTGCTTGTAGAACTGGGTGTTTGGATTATTAAAAATAATAATAATAATCACAATTCTGCAATAACAGTTTTTTTTGAGTAAGTATGAGTAATTAATACATGTAATTTGGGTTATGGAGAAATGAGTTAGCAAAGTAAGAAACATTATGCATCCTTGTTACTTACAACTTCTGGGTGTGGGTTGCAGTGGTAGCGAGCTCTAACCTTGCAAGGTATCTGCACTCACACAAGATTATGCAAGAAACTTGTTGTCACTCACACCTAGCCTTAAACCAGTTCCTCATAGGACGCTGGCTGGTCCAGTACCGTGTTTAGACAGAAGTGAGAATAGTGAGTGTTCACTGGAAAACAACAATGGCAGCTGCTAAAGAGGTTAGCGTAGTTGCTGCTAACATCAGTTATATCAGAACTGGAGAGTATTTCTTTATTAAAAGAAGAGCCAAGAACAAGACTTTTCTCAATGGAAAAGATGTTTTTGCTCTTCTCCCGACTGGCATTGGTAAGAGTTTGACTACGATATGTTGTTCGTTGATTGAGTGAACTTTGCCTGTGATAGATGCCATTTTTAAAGTGCCTGCCCTTTTCCAACAGATGGTTCTGTGTAACAAACAGGTTAAGCAGGCTCAATAAGGCAGCCTAAATTTCCTTCTCCATAGCTGTGTCCTCCGGTTCCTCTTGGGTGCCAACGAGGCGTTCCTGGTGCAGACAGGATATGTAATACCTTTACTGTATTTTGGGTCTGCCCTGGGCTTCCAGTACAGTGTTTGCATTACTGCTGACACTGCACCAATCCCGCTATCATTCTCAGGTTCCATCGTAAACCCAAATCATTCTTTCCATGTAGCCTTGAGGGTTTGTGAGGTCTAAGTGTTCGTTTCTGGGATGTCAGCAATCTATCCAAAAGCAATAAATGCGGATAGTAGACGCCTACAAACATGCTGATTTCACATGTGTGGAACACATTAATGTACGGCAACACCCAAGGTACTGTGTGTACATTCACTGTATGTTGTCGGCCCTTGTCTGCTCTAATCTCAAGTATAAGTAACTCTCCTGGTGAACAAGACCCCAACATTCAGAAAACTACCATGGCTTTAGGCAGTGAAGTGTCCTAGCACTTTTTGGAGGCGATGGTTCGATGAAGCCACCAGAACTGCATCATCGACAAAAAACAGCCACATCCATTTCCTCAAACTTATCTAGGTCTATGTAATGGCAACAGGCTAGATTGCTCTCCTCAGCCACCTCTACCAGCTCTTCCTAGGGGATCCTGAGGCATTCCAGATGGGACATATAATCCCACCAGGGTGTTTTGGGTCTGCCCCTGGGTCTCCTTCCAGTTGGAAGTGCCCAGGATACCTCCAAAGATATTGTAGGTATCAAGGACGTATCTTAAACAGATGCCTGGAACACCCCAACTGTTTCCTTTTGCTGGAAAATTTTAAAGCAAGGCAAGTTTTGATTCAAAGCATTATGTGATGATGTTGCCTAGATATGTGCCCTTGAAATGAAAACAGCAACACTCAGAGGGAAGATTTCCCTGCAGATAAGAAGCACAGTAACTAAAAAAGAAGAGACAACATAAAAAAGCCTTTCTCTGCTGCAGGAAATCTTCTCTGCCATGATAATTCCCCTTCGGTCTCCGTGGAGCAACTGAAACTGCCTGTGTCATAAAAGCTTTGTTGAGTTTAGGGCCTATAGGAAGCCCGGGCCCCCAGCCAACTCAAGCAAGCTGCTCAGTGAGTGAAACCAGAGAAATGGCAATGCTACTGGGAGCAGGGATAGTGACTCAAAGACACCCATTCACCAGCCAAACACTCTTCCCAGGGGTGTAAGCCATACAAGCAGGGCTATACACGGATCACACATTCTCTGTTGTTACCTAAATGGTGTTATTAATCCTTATTTTTCATTGATTAGTTCAGCATGCTGAGTAAATTGTTGAATCTTGTTGAAATCTATCGACTTTTGAGAGGTTGGAGTCTGTTCCAACGATGTTTGCACTGAGCAACAACCCCATTATTTAACCTCTCACTCAGAAATCATTTTGTACTAGTCATCTTCTGAAAGCTAATTAAAGTAATGTTTGTAATTTCTGCAAATTCATGTTCCCCATATAAAAAAGTACTCTTCAGAGATTCTGGGTATTTGTCAGCAGTCATAAAGTAACATTAGGAAGGCCATATCACATCAGATGCAAAGACTAATCTCTCCGATCGGGCAAACTTCCTCCTGGTAAAGTGTTCATATGGCAGTAATTTGATCAAACTAGAGTAGGGCAATATTCTGATTAATGCCACTGTCAAATTAACACCTTATCAGTTTTAAGCAATCAATGACTCTGATTCCACTAAAAGATCTTTCAAAGTACGCATGTATTACATATTTATGTATAGCATAAATTGGTTGTAGTAGTACAAGACTGACAAATAAAGGCAAAATCCTTAAACACATCGTGTAACAGTTCTGCTCATGTTCTCTCTCTTTCACTAATCAACTCACCATTGTATAGCATGTATCTTTGAGGTTTATCAAGCATAATTTTTAAAGATCATTTTTAGGGATGGCATTGTCAGTCCACCACTGTCAATCTGGACAATTGGATGGATTGCTGTGGATGTTTTGTACACACATTCGTGCTTCCCAGAGGATATATCTTACAAACTTTGGTGATCCCCTAATTTTTCCTCCAGCCAGGCTCCTCAACGAGGTTGAGATTTATGGTCGAGGGTGAAATATCTTGACAGCTGTTGGATAGAATCCCATGAAATTTGAGAATGAATTCTAATTACTTTAATGATTAGAAAGCTTTCACTTATTCAGTTAAAATATCTCAACATCTACTTGATGCAAGAGTATCCTAATGACTTGCCTTTAACCTTTGACAAGCAGGTTGACATTTTAGTGAGTGAATTATGTAAAAACACTTTTAGAGGGCTGCCATGGAATTTTTCATTTTGTGATCAGAAAAATATCACAAAATGAACTATTCAGTGAGTGGATTCATGTGTCACGTTGTTTTAATCAAGAAGACAGTCAACAATGTTGTCGTCTGCATTGTGTTCAGTACTAACCAGAGATGGAAAAAGGATTCAGGTTCATTATTTAAGCAAACCCGCCTGTGAATGAAGTCACTACAAGTAAAAGTTCTGCATTCTAA
>NW_023340095.1:1723006-1723284 GCF_004916995.1 Morone saxatilis | reverse complement strand
TTTCTGGATTAATATTCCAGCTGCATTAATGTGCATGTTACATTTTACTGCTTGTATTTATGAAAGGCCAGATTTTTTTTTTTCAATTTCAGGTCTGTTTTGTGAATCTCTTGTGCTTGGTATACACAATATCAATATATAGATATATAATAGAAGGGTAATTACACAGCATAAACACAGTAATGGGCTATTCCTAAAAACTTATTTTCCCATTACAATCCTCTATCTTGTCTCTGTCTGACCTTCCAAATAATAACTTAAATGTTGTTTGGGTTGCT
>NW_023340095.1:1722703-1722931 GCF_004916995.1 Morone saxatilis | reverse complement strand
TGAATCATGTAAAAGCCTTAATCTAACTATTACCATAATCTGGATTTTCACAGTAAGCGACTTGTTTGTGAATGTTCTGCTTGAATATTGCTTTCAAGTATTATATGACTGATGTTTGACTGGAATAACCCGGCCGCCCGCTGCCTGTCCCCTGCTGCCCTCCCAACAGAACATCACACACTAATCGATATGAATATAAAGACACCATAATCTGTGTGTGTGTGTGTG
>NW_023340095.1:1720066-1722617 GCF_004916995.1 Morone saxatilis | reverse complement strand
GTGTGTGTGTGTGTTTTATCTGGGTGCAGGGGAAAACTCTGTGCCCTTTAGCACATTAAACAATTAGGCTCTGAAAGGGGCAATTCCCCCCTGCGTGTCAGTGTCCACATAGGCCGACAAGGGAGTGGCGATATGCTGAACATAACCACACACAAGTGAAAATGAATAGATTAGACACTTAGACACTTAGACACAAGTTTTGCTCTGTGTAAGTGTGTGCATCAAATGTAAATGTGTGGAGCGAGCAAAGAGGGAACAAGCAGCGACAAAGGGGGTGAGGCGGGGTGATGACGGCTGGGGGTTCTGGAGGGGGCAAAGCAGCAGAGAGGGTTTAGCAGCAGCTGCCCAGAGAGTGACGACTGTACGAGAGGGAGACAGAGAGATAAAGAGCGAGGGAAGGGAGGAATGGAGGGAGGGAAGATGGAGAGAGGGAAAACCAAGGGGGGAGCAGGAGGCAGGATGGGGACGAGACTTAGCTGTCAATCGAGAAGAGTGGATGAAGGAGGAGGAGGAGGAGGAGGCAGTGTTACACTCCAAAAAATGCAAAGATTGTCATTTAGCTTCATGCATATTAAGTAATTTTGGGGAAATGAATCCACTGGGATGGAAAGAAATGGATTAGTGACAGCACGTTTGTATTTGTTGTATAATACCCACTAGTTGTGACAGTGGTGTATTCTCTCCCTGCTTATTTAGAGGAAAAATGTGACATCTAGATGTTATATGACAAAATTACTAATTAATATGCCTCTTTTTTGCAGTGTGGATGGATCCCGAGCTCCCACCAGCTGCCAGGAGTGTCACAGGGTTAGTGGGGCCTTGAGCCACACAGATAATCAGCTTTATTAGTGCTGCCGCTAAAACCAATTTAAGAGCAGACTAGAGGGATCAGACGGGCCAGCTGTCCACACCAGCGCCTCGGCAGGCACCCTGGCCCCAGCCCACACAAAACACCAAAACAACAACGAGCCAACTGTGTGCGCTGCCAACTCAACTGTGTGAGCAGGCTTATTACCATATCTCAAACAGTGGCTCAGATAAATAAAACACTGCAAGTACACAATCTGTTTGCATTGATCAGTTGAGATGAATCATTATGAAAATATTCAAAAGCGAATTTAAAGGAGGATTTGTTGGTGGATTTTGAATTTTAGTTAGCTCCAGCTTGGCGTAGCACTGACCCATGATTTTTTTTTTTCCTAAATCCAAATCACTTCCAGTTCCTTCCAGAGGCCAACTAACTCATCAGCGCAGTCAAAACATCCTCGCCTCATTAACAAGTCCCTGACCCTGACAGTGACCCGCCACCAGCCTCATGACCTCATGTGTTTCCTCTCCACGTACAGTCCATCTTCCGACCTGCCTCCACTGCTAATTACAGAGCGGCGAAAGGAGGCTAACTCCATATTAGACAGGGCAAGCGTGCAGCACTCGGCTCCAGGCGCAACTTCAACCTTACATCACGTTTCTGTCTGGGTTGAGAACGAGACAGTGGGAAGATAATCTGGCCTGGTCACAATCTCAGTCCCATTCTTTACAGCAGGGCCAGGTCCACTCAGACAGAGGTTTCAAGGCCAGATTAGCCAGGGAAAGGGTAAGTGAAAAATAGGACACTGTAATAGATTGGCCCTCAAATATCAGGGCAGCAGGGCAGTGGAAATACTGTCTGAATACCCAATTAAAAACAAATGACTCACTTACTCTTTTTAACGTACATTGAGGGAAAAACGGGCTGCCCTAACTCCAGAAAATCCCTCAAGATCAGTAACGGCCTTGTGCACACTAAGATTGAGAACTCTCTTAATGCATTATTAAAGGATAGCTTAGTTGCTAGAATGCTGTATTTTGATTTACTTCTTACTTACTTCTTACTACTTCTGTAACTTTACTGAAATGCAATTGACAGTATATTTATAGTACATAATTTTGTAATTTGGTCAATTTCTACTGTATTTTTTTATATTGTACCGTAACATATCCGTTTATATTAATATTGACATATTACGGCTAATTCTACCATTATTACTACTACTAACTACAGTATAATCTTCAGTTACTTATAACTTATTTTGATTTGTTTTGTCTGAACCAATCAGTACACAGATTGTTAGGAGCAGCATACATTTTCCATGATGATCAGATACTACTTTACTCCAGGCTTGTTGTCATTTTTCTGTCACTACTTTTTGTGATAAATAGTATTTTTTTGGAGCCAGGATGCTACTTAAGAAGGTCAGTGACATCCCCATCCTTAATCCTACTAAGCTTTGATTGGACAAATGTTTTTCTAACCTGAGGAAACAGCTGTCACTGGGTGCAGCACAAGATTATTTTGATTTGCTCAGTGAGTTGAATGAATGCCTTTTCCACCAACCGACAACCGGCTCTGTTCCGGTTCAAGCATCTGGTTTGGAACCTGAAATATTGGTTCCCAGCTGGAACCAAAATATAGCATGTTTTCCTTGGGTACCTAAGTGGGCGTGTCCTATTCTACAGGTTGTTGTGCATTGTGCAGCGCCCTCTGTTGATGATGCATCTGATTACTATGGTT
>NW_023340095.1:1719606-1720009 GCF_004916995.1 Morone saxatilis | reverse complement strand
CTTGAACGGAACCGGTTCAAGAACGGCCATTTGGTGGAATAGATATCCTGCATTTAAAAAAACTTTACTCATCAGTAGTCAGAGTCTCCGTTAAGTTCAGTTAGCATATGATTTAATGCTGTAAGCTAACATTTCAACCTCCCTGTTGAACGTGTGGGACATCAAATTTGGTGTAAAATATTGTTAGTCGACCAATAATCCAAAAAGGATGAAGAATAAAGATTCCTTTCTTCTTTCTGAAATTGGAATGACAAAAACACTAATCCTGTTCACACCTATTAGATACATTAACAATCCATCAGGGAACCATTAGAATCCAAAACTCGGTTACACATGACAATCCCAAACTCCAGCAGCAATGTTCCAGGCCCAGAGGAAAGTAGGGCGTGTGTGTGTGTGTGTG
>NW_023340095.1:1719427-1719555 GCF_004916995.1 Morone saxatilis | reverse complement strand
GTGTGTGTGTGTGTGTATAGCACACATAGCAACTTGTTTTTCAGACATCTGTGTGTGTGATTATGTATGCACATGCCATGGTGTGTGTATGCATGCTGTCTTGTATTTTCTCTTGTGTGTGCGTGTGT
>NW_023340095.1:1705532-1719405 GCF_004916995.1 Morone saxatilis | reverse complement strand
TGTGTGTGTGTGTGTGCGTGCGGGATTTGAAAGGCAGATTCTTCCAACCAGGAGTGCAGATCTCGCTTAATCTGTAGTTAGCAGTTGTTTAAACAACCTCCATAAATGTTTAAAGTTGCTGCCCATGCCTTATTGAATAGGAGGCATTTTACTTCATGCAAAAACAGGCCGCCAGGGGCCTCAAGCCCCCCCCCCCCTTAGAATTGCATTTAATGTGTGTAAGAAGGCAGCCATTATCAACCTTACAATGACACAATTCACTCCGGCTGTGTCTGCTATCCCATTGGGTTTGTAGGTCCCCAGTCCTGCTGATGGTTATCTAATTGGAAGAGTTAATCAAAAGCTAATGTCTGACGAGTTGATGCGTTCACATTAGACTGTACACAATGTGTTTCCTCTGGTAATTCTTCATATAAAACATCCAGTGAGGGGATGAGGTTATGCACAGACTGGACCTCATCACAATGATGAGATTTTATCTTTGGTGGGGCTCTTCATTTGTAAATCACATATAAAGTTGGATTCACATTTTGTGGGCTGCAGAATTTGTCTTTTTTTTCTTTCTCCATCGGAGTCTGTTTACAAAAATGTTACACAATGATGTTGAATACTACAAAAAAATAACATTTTCTGGATCCAAACTGAGTAACAAGCTCAGTGTCATTTTCAGAGGTTTCTGATGGACTAACAGTGTTTTGAAGCACCATACTGCAGCAGGCCTTAAAGAACTAAAACTAATCTGAAATTGTACATATTTAGATATTTTCTTGTGCCAGGCTAGCTGTACTGACCCCCCTGAAGCAAAGCATTCACACACATAAGTCAAACTCATACACACACACACAACTTTACTTGAATCACATTCATAGTTCGTAACCCCTGATCTTAAGAGGCCTTTAAACATAAAAACAGTAAGAAAATGGGCCTCTGCTACCGCCACTGATGAGCACACACACACAGTCAGTGGTGTGTGTAGAATGATGACCAGTGCATTTAACAGGGCAGGACTCCCTCTACTCAGCGCTCTAGGGGAGCACAGTGATTTACTGTTCCTCTCAGCAGTGTTATGAACGCGGCTCCGTTCCCTAATGAGCCTCTGACATGCTGCATGTTTCTCCCGTGTTTTCCTTTGGCTCAGTGGCGACGGCCGCCTGATTGCAGCCCCCATTAAGAGGGCATTCCCACTGACACCAGCGTGTGACTTCAGCCATACGCACTCAGGCATTACAAGCAATCAACTAAGGCTAGGCAATGGGGGGGGCAGTACCTGCTGTGCCACTGCTTGAAAACAAACACATCATCCAAGAGCCAAGAGGATATATATGATACATTAAAAAAGTATAAACGTTAGTGTGAAAAGTATTTGAATCTCTGCAGTTTTTATCCACTAGCAGCATCGCATTCTGAGTGTGTACCAATCACACGAGAGGCCAGAAGCGTCTCGGTCATGTAACCAGTTTATATCTCCTATAATGTGATTATTTGGCCTCTAATTCCTATGTGTTCCTTGCAGTATGAAGGTGGTTGGTGTACGAACACTTCTGCAAACACATTGCAATACTAAAGCCAGAGTATGGAAACATGTAGTGCCATAGCAGTAGTAAAATAGAAGAACGAATAGAAGCAAATCCTTACTCTGGCAGGCTATGGTAAGACTATTATACTGTTAAAGGACTTCTGGGATACTTTCACATTCAACCTAATGGGTTTCAGACTGTCTATCAAACTAACACTTTGCTCAGACTGGACATGCTCTTGGCAAATGAATTACACTCACCCCAGGTATGTGTTGGATATGCACATGGTGGTGCTCCAGTGATTCTCCTAATCCATGGAAGTTAAAAAAATAAATCAAAAATACATCCTTGTGAAATCTGGTGTCCCAATCATGTATATACAACCTGTCCCTATATGCGCACACACAGTCCAAAGACCTGTCACACAGCCAGTCTAGAAGCCAATCCAGCGCAAGGGCAGGTGGTGACTGACAGCTGCCAGCACAACAGCTGACACCCAATATCTGCACGCCACCAGTTGCAGCTGGACCAATGGGACGTGGCAGCAACTGTTGCTGGGTCGGCCCCGGCTCATTCAATAAAATCCAGGATTCTACTCTGAGGACCACAGATCCCAGTGTGCCCCAGTTTCCCACTCCTGCGTGACCAAATCCCCTCTCTAGGTCTGTCTGGTCTGGACCTGCCATGCAGAGCGGTCAGTCCCATGATGCTGTCCAGACACCACACGACACTCGTGCTCTCTCTCCTCACAAGGCTGGATTATTCTTTAACCACCTGGACCTCAGAATGAAGGCACAATGAGCAAGTTCGGAACCTGTTCACTTAGAATTCAATTCTTTCAGGAAGGACATTTCCCTTAAGCTGTGAATCTGAAGATCTTAACATGCTTTGTGTACCGTATGATCACTGGGATAAAAATTACCATGTTGTGTACCATGAATGTATACAAAAATATATACATTATAGTTTTGTTTAGTAATTTCCTGTGTATAAAATGTGCATGTGCATATTGTAGGTTTCCCAAGTATTGCATTTGCTATTTGCACTTTCAATTAAAGTGCGTAGCTCTTTGTATCCAATGCCAACAAAACCCAACTTAATTAACCAAACCCAATAAAATACAATTGCTCCAGAGTGAAATAGCACACGTTATGAGGAGGAGCTGACTAGTGGCAGAGACCGCTTAATAAGCATTAAGGAAGGGACAGTAGAGGGTTCTTTTCCTATTAGCCTGCACAGCACATGAGCTAATCCCCCCTTCTGCACACTGACTACTGCTTTGGTTAATTTGACCTCAGGTTTCTGGAGGGCAACAGCAAGCTACACAGGGTGAATTATGCAAATAAAAAAAGTTGAAGTTGAAGAGCTCATATGATCACAAGATGTTGTAAAAATAATACCAGGCAAGAGGAGGTTCTTCACTCACTGTTGGTGCCTCATTCCACACAATTTGGATCTTTATCTTCGTCCTTCAGGAGATTCAGCATCACCTCTAGTCTCTTCTCCCTTCTGTGTGAATAGCGCTTTTGAGTTTAGTGTGAATGGGTAGTCTGTCTTCCTTCCACATTCTCCTGGATACCTGAGGCAAATTGTGATTTTAGGCTTTATAAATAAAATTTGACTTGACTTGACATCCAGGTCTCTATGGTGGAGATGAGTCTGTGTGGCCCAGGTCTGTTTAGCACTTAATGTTGCTTGCAGTCCTCCCAGATTGTGTTTTTATGAAAAAAATTTACTTGACTTGACCAGCAACCAACCAAAGATTAGAAGATACATGATTAGATGGGGTGTGCATCTCTTCCTTCTAAGATGATTCGATACGTATACACGGGCTACGATATGATTCAGGGATGATGCATTTTAATATGGAACAATTTGATGCAGCCTGACACCTTTGTTTAATGTAGACACTTATTTACCATTCCAAATTAAAATAAGCCAATTCTATAAAAGGGACATTGCTTACCTTCAAGTACATATATTTTATGAAATTCCAGAGAATCCCAAGTATTTTTTTCTTTATGGAAAGAAAATGGAAGACAAATGTCTCATCCAGAATTACATGTCATTGTGTTTATTGTTTTTCCAACAGCCAAAAGACTTTCCTTTTCTTCCTTCTTATAGAATCCAAACGTCTTCCAAACCTTAGATTTTAGATTTGAGGGTGCACTGGAAATTGTGTTGCCATTCTCAGACATGTTTGTTTATGTACCTATCTTGCGAGTGGAGACGCTGTAAGGAGGAACGCTTCAGTCAAAAGATTCATAACTTTAGAATTGGACCATCAACAGGTTCATGGTACATTTAGATTGATCCAGGGGTCCACTGATGTGGTTGCATCTATAATGTTAAAACCTAATGATTAGTGGATGACTGAATGTAATACTATTTGTCCAGGTTTTGGGATATCTCTCCGTTGGAGTTCAGCCAATTCCTCGGAGATGAATGGAATTGTGTTGTGGTGGTCAAAGTACTGAAAAATGACACTTAAAAGCAACATCTCTTTTCAGAAACAGTGTCTTCTTACTTACTCTTGTGTTGGATCCACAAAACATGTTTTCACGGGAACTATTTCTTCAGTTGAAAATAGATTCAGTAACTGTTTCCAGTAAATGGGACACTGTTCCTGGAAAGACCTTTTTAGATAGAAGTAAACATATAGAAAAATTTTAAATTTAAGGGAAACAACCCTTTAGGCCTGTCAGATGACGGGTTTGGTAAAGTGTCTCATTATAAAATATTGACATGCAGTTTTGAGTTGAATTAAAGAAAGACACAGAATGAGAGAAAGATTTAATGTACATGAAGTAGAAGGGGGCGTGTGCGCGCGTGCATGTGCCTGTGCATACATGTAGCTGTATATGTGTGTAAACCTATACCTGCCTGTCCTCAGGGGGGTAACACACACTACCATGACACTTCTCTCTGAGGAGTTGCTGTATATTGAAATCTGAAATATGTGTCGCATCATGACCAAAACACAGAACAATGCCTTTATAATTCACATGTTATTGATACTACAGGGGGACACAAAGGAACACGAAGCCAAATAATAACATTATAGAAGATGTAAGCTGGGCACTGTTTCACAACAGAGACCTTTCTGGCCTCTCACACGATCGGAACAAAGACACAGACTGTATCGCTACTGGATGAAATATTGCACTCTAAAAAAGACTTACCTTATTTTTTTATATCAGCTGGCATACATTTTGGAATTCCTCACAGCCGTTATAGGCTCTGAGAAGATAAAAATGCTATCTATAGTGGGTAATCACTGTCACTTAAAATCTCATTAAATAACCACAACTGTAGCGAGTGGGTATTCTATATCACTAATGATACTTGGAGGGCCCCCAACACTAATTTTCAACCAAACATTTCCAAAGCAGTGAAACTAGCCCTGGGCAAAAAAAGACTCAAGTGGAGAAACAATGTAGCATTGCCCCAGTATCACTAGCACAGAGCTAATAGATAGCAGGTGAAGGATGAGAAAGAGCAATGTCAACACTGCAACCGGAGCTCTCCTTTGGCAGACCTCCAGACCTGCTTAGCTCTTCAAATCAAGTGGTACTTTAGTTCTCTGCAATGCCAACATGTGCATGTGCGGCGGGACCACTGAGAGATGTCTGAGTCCATCATGTAGCTTTCAGTCAGCCCTCTCATGTGGAACACATTATTATGTGGACCCAGAATATGTGCAGATATTTGGTGTCTGGGTTCTGACCTTGTCACTACCTGCAAGGATACACTGAACTCGACGATACTTATGTAGAGACTATAGGTCTATATATGCATATGCATGCTTTATGAACAGAAGCAGTGTAGCAGTAATGCTGTAATCCATTGTATATAAGAGATACGATAAGTGCAATGAATGGTCATTCAAGTCTGAATTCCAAGTTGGAAACTTGGACAATATCCGTTCAACATAAACACACCTGACGTTACAGCATTATGGCGGCGCACACAGTGAACACAAGTAGAATGAACCTTTTCATCAAGTTTTTACTGAATGTAGTGTTTGTTTTGTGAAACCTGCTATAACAGCTTTGTTTTTCAAACATCAGTTTCCTATTGGTATCCATGTTTTCCTGATTAGATGCACTGGTATGCATTTAGATATTATTTGGAAGGTTGGAAGTTGGTTGCTGTATAAGCATGGTAGATCAGAAGATCTGGGTATTGTTACGGTGAGTAAAACATGTCATGTTAGGGTTGGTGCAACGCTCAAAAGTGTTTTACAAAGCACTCTAAAATGTAGGTGAATGTATAAGGGTACAAAGGGCACCAACAAGCACTACTGGACTCCCCATTTAGGAAACATTCAACAGGTCTTTACATAATAGAGGTATCCGAATATATAAAAGAGTTTTAAGAGTTTAAAACTTTCAGTTACGAACTCTGGAAAGTGTCTCAAAGATATTCAGAGTGAGCTAGTACCATCTGAAAGCAAGACAGAGGAGCTGAAGTGCCCTAGAATAAAGAAGGAAAACTAGGGTATGACTTTTATATAATGGAAGTTCCTCTTGCAGTTGTATAACAGTATTTACTGTATCTATGGTAGCTCAAATGCAGCGATCTTTTGGTGGAAGAACAAAAGGCTCTTGTGTGCCTAACATCACAGTGGCATCCAGCCTCAGTTGTATACTGGGCATTGTATCTAGACTACATCTTTGACAAAGTGCTGGTCATGAAAATGAATAATAATGCAGTTTTTTACATTTTTATTTTGCAGAGGAGAACTCCTCTCCTGCACTGTAATGACTGTTTTCAATATGCCTTTATTATGCTTTGTATCATTGTGCAAATAAACTAAACAATAAGAGTCTGATCTATCTGTACATATATTGCATACTGTTATTTATGTTACTTTTTATTGCAGTCTGTGAAAATTCGACACAGTGCTAGCATTCTGCAAACAGCACAGCGAGTGATAGCAAGCTAACAGTGTAAAGTACTGGACAAACAACATACTGAGGTTTTTGTGTGTGCTAGGGGTGAATGCAAAGTGAATGTTAGGCGGGACACAATTGCATATAAAGCCAACAGAGAGATGTAAGCAGGCTCACAGTTTGCTGTAGGTAGGGAGAATTCAGGTGTAGATGTGTCTGCACAAGTTGAAAATGTAATGTAATTTGCACTTATTCTGAGACTGAGCCAAAAGGAGAAAGATTGATTATTTCTTTTATTTTGCTTCAGAGTTCCAGGTGAGTTCTGAGATCCGCCATAGGTTGAGCTGTCGGTCTACATGTGGAGCAGTTAACTGTGCATTCAGTACACTGTTTTGGACAGATACAGAACCCAAGTCCTTAGAGACAGTAGTTCCCTTCAGATTCACAACAAATTCAACAAATAATGCTGTATGTACCCTTCTCGCATCATTTTTGGGCATGCAGGCCTCCGTGGTCAAGTTACAACAATAAAAATGCAACTTCCAGTCAAGTAAGCATCCAGTTACGATTTCAAAGTAAAGCTTGTGTGGTTTTGGCACAAAAACTATTTGGTATAACTTACGTAATGTTCCTGACATAACTTATGTACGTTACTTTAAATACATTGTTTACTTTTGGTTTCACACGGGACACCAACAGCAGTCTCCTTCGTTCATCCCTCCACCCCACCACCTCCAAATGCGGCAGACTTTATCGTTTTTTATTCTACATCACCTGACTTCGCGGCGGGCACATCAACAAGTGACGCTAGAATACCTACAACGTCACATTTTAAAGCGGAGAGCTACGGACCAAGCGGCAGTATTTGACAACTTGGTCACTTTGGTCCAGCAGATGCAACCTGGTGACACTCCCAACAATCCATAATCCTCCCCCATCAGCAGGCCAAAACTGCAGGATTACACCCACTGCATGAACAGTTACCTGAAACTGACTGAATATTTTACATTTGAACTCCTCTCTGAGGACACTGTCATTATTTTCAGTTGTCCTACATTTTCATTGTCAGGGTGCTGATGCCCTCCATTTAAGGACAGCATCACCATCATCATCAGTGAAAACACAAAAGGACATGTGAACTCGTGTTCATGGGGACAGTTTTAACTTCAGCTTGGCAGAGGAAATCCAGAACATTTTCATCTGCCTGCGCTCGGGTTACAATGTGTCCCTGTGCTCTCTAATCCACGTGTTTGTCTGGAACATGTCCCGCCTCACAAAGCAGACTATTAAGCACAATCAATCTACTTTGCGAAGAAACCAGACGACACTGATAGGAGATGTAGGGTGAAAGTTGGAAAAACAAAACAGAGTTGGTAAATGAATGCAAAGCATGTGCATACCCAAATGTATAATACAGCTTAGTGCAACGGATTCCACTCATTCATCTCTTATGCTGTATTTTTAGAAAGATCACAAATCCTCTACCCCCTCTGTCTGATATAATGCAGGGTTATGCTGCGCCGTTTGATTTAGGTGGATTATTGGGTGGGGGTTGGCTGTGTGTGTGTGTGTGTGTGTTATGGAGGGCAACCTCTGGGCTTCCGTTTGTATGTGTGGGAGAAATATAATGGTATAAAAATCATGGATTTCATTTATGAGTAAAGGGTTTGGAGCACTACAGAGATCATGCTGTCTAGACTCCAGTAGTGCTATAATGGGATTCAGCCAGATTACTGTGATTACACTTGTAGTTGTAATACGGGGCAGCTTTCTGGGTAGCCAGAAGGCTTCAGTTTCATTCACTGATGTGCCAGGTTGATTTCCTCAGTGGCTCAGACCCATACTGCATGTAGGGAGGATTTTACCTTTTCTACTCCTTATAAAAAAGGACAATTTCATCCTGTAGATGCATGTGACCTGAAAGATCACTGGTTTTAAGATAAGATAAGATATTCCTTTAATAGTCCCACAATGGAGAAATTCCAAATTCCAATTTAATCATCAGATCATCAGTTTTTCCAAAAGACTGGGTGCATAAGGTAAACAAACAAACTTACATTTCATACACTGTAAAACACATCTTAATAAAAGAAGTTAACAGAAATTAATCCTCAAAAAAAAGTTTTGAGTGCACTTAAATGTGGATTTTAAGTTTTAGTGATATTGTTCCAGTTTGTTAAACAAATTGTCTACAAGTCTCTGGAACTCTGTCTTTTGGAAGAATGGTAGTCATCCCTCCAATAATCAATCACTTGGTGTTTTGATGATGGTGGTGGAGAGCACTGTTTGTCCAAAATATTACTTTAGTTGGGTTAAGATCTGGTGACTGCAAAGACCACGTCATTTGATTCACATCATCTTCATATTCATCAAACCATTCAGTGACCCCTCATGCCCCTATGGATGGGGGCATTGTCATCCTGGAAGAGACCACTCCCACCAGGATAAGAATGTTTCATACTCACCCACTTGTTGAGAATATGGCGATGGATGATTCATCTGACCATATCACCTCTTTCCACATCTCTGTAGACCAGAGCCTTTGGTTCTAATGATTTTTAATGATTAATGATGGTTTATGCACTGCAACCCCTTTATAATATCCCTCTGACAAAATCAGGTCAAACCAAACAGATGCTCTAGAAAGGGACATTTGCATTTTTTGTTCATTTTGCAGGAAACTACCCCTTTGCACTTGGATGGGGAGGGTGAAGCGAGGGAGTTTCAATTTGTTCCTCCCCTCATTTATTCAGGTTTTCCCTTTAATTTATCACCTCTATTGTTTGTATCTCAAAACCTGGGCTTAGAAATCTATTTTCATGTCAAGCCTATGTGTTTTTCTAAATTGGGTGAACTGACCCTTTAAGGCTAAAGAAAACACAACATTGAGCCAAAGGTGGCATCAAGCCACTTAAACGGACACACAACAAGACACTCAGGTGAGTGACTTGAAGTGAATCTGGCCAAGTTAAGGTCTTAACATTCTTAAATGAGGACATCCAACTTCCCAAAGTCTGTCCTGCATTCTTACAACCGCTGAGACAACGTAAACAGGGTTAAGACAGTCGAGACAGTCGGGGGGAATAGTCCCAGACAGTGCCCCAGTCTGGCTGATTCACCATAAAGATGTCTATGACCTAAATGTCATGTTATGGTGCAAGAGCTGCTTACTCAGTTTCAATAGCTACCTCTACACTATGGCTTCATGCTTTAAGGGGAATAATGTGTCTTTGCTTTCCAAAGCAACTGCTTCAGGACTGTAAAAGTGTTTTTGTTTGCAGTTTTTGTACTTAAAATACCCAGTCACGCACACCACAGCATATGTGGGCTCAGGTAATGTGATAGGAGGCTTGCGTTCGTGCTTTGTGAATATGTATCAGGTACCAATAGGGACCGCTTCAGTCACTGCAGTCTGATCTCTCTCAGCCATCAATCACAACAGGCCCTCAAGATGTTTTTTTTTCCACCTACATACTTCAGATGTAAAAAACAACACCAGTTAAGTAACGTGTCTATACAGGCATAAAGACACTGAGTGACATAAAGCGTGGTCATTTGGGACTTGGACTTAGGTGGTTTTAAGTGCACTCTTGAAGCAAATCCCCTTTGTAACCTGCTCAGATACTCAAAGGTGTTTTTACAGTAGGACTGAGACTGTTGACAACACAATGAATGTTGTCTTTCATCGTCACTCACCTGTCTGAGAACATCACTAACCTGTCTGAGAAAGATAGCACCCACCCGTCCCTCCCACCCCTGTCACTTGCAAGCTCGTCTAATGGTACATCAAAGCACCTTAACTTAATCACCAAAGCTGCAGCGAGAGACCACAACAAAAGCAAGAAACAGTGGGGAAACTCCCCAACCTCTGACCTTTTCCCTCACAAGACTTCCCATGAGGAATCAAAGCGCTCAGATGTGGCACACATGAACCCCCTCTTTCAATCCCCAGCCCCCTCCTGCCCCACTAGCTTTTGCTTGCATTTAACTAGAGCCACCCATACGATGGGGGCTGCAGCTCGCAGGAACCGAGGGTCAGTTATAGCAACTGGATCATATCTAAGAGAACAAGTTGGATCCTCTGGAGGCTACAATGTGCAGATTATTTGAGAGAAGTGGGAGGCAAGAGACTCTAAGTCCAATTTCCTTGTCTGTCTCGACGCTTGAAGTTCCCAGACGGTTCGGTCATATGGGAAAAACAGCCAGGTCTTTCTCTTGAGAGGAAGCGTCAAGCTGGCCAATCATCGAGGTTACTAGGTAATATATCACAGGCCGACTATAATAAAAACAGAGGGAGGAAGGCATGTCAAAAAAGAATGACCTTGATCTCATACATCTGCATAGCGTTTTAGGCAACACCATTTGGACAGGTGTCTAAAAGCTCTCAGAGGAAGTTCAGACTGTTGGTAGACACTAACAGGCATACAGCGCTACAGGAATCAGTGTCAGTGGTTAACTATCATCGGAGCAGCAAGGTTTTACTGCTAGACTTCATATCATGAAGATAAATTAGAGCTGGAAGCCAAGGTGGTGAAAAGTAACTGAATACATTAACTGAAGACTTAGACTTAGACATAGACTTCACTTTAGTACTGCACTTAAAGCAGCACCAAATAACCTTCATTTTGTGCTGATTCTGGCGGCCCCTGTGGACAAAAGTCTTTCATTGATTTCAAGGGGAATCCGATCCAATCCGACCCAGTGGCAGGCATTAAGAATAACAGTCAATCTTCTCGCTGATGGTCTTGTTTTGTTTCTATAGGTCAGTATTAAATTGACACTGTATCATAACCAGTTGAAAACTCCTTGTAGTGTGTTTAAATACAAATCAAAATACTTTACCAGATTTTTTCAATTTTGTACAACATTTACATTTCAGAGCTAAATATAGTCAAATATTGTCTATATTATAGTATACAGAAGATATGTAAATATGCTGCATTTTTATGGTAGTTAAAGTTCAAATTAGTAGTTAAAATAATTTCCACCTCAACCAGCTACATATTCAAAAGTAATATGTCTAATAATATAACAGTCTTACAGGGTATGAGTAGCTTTCCTTTTCATACTTTAAGTATATTTTGCAGATTATTAGGACACTTAACTTAAGTAAACCGTTATTTGCAGATTATTTTGTATTTGCTTACTTGCTACATTTTTCTGTTTTATGGGTTGGTTGAACCAAACAATCAGTTTGAAGATGTCACCTTGTGCGATTTTTTTACCTGTTTTTAGGGCACGTTTGCCTTTATTGAATAGACAAAGAATAGACACCTGTTTTTCCACAGTTGGACCCTAACTAAACTACATGGACTCACTGAGCTTTCCTCTATTTTTGACACTATATACACGTTGTTCAGTGATGAAATAATTATTAGTTGCTGGCCTAAAATATATGTGGGGGCTGATAAAGGATGAAGCGCCCTGACAGGCAGTTGAAGAGGCAGGAAAGTCACAGGGTAAACAGAGAACCGAAAGAGTTACAAGAAGGAAGACAAGCAAGCAGACAACGTGGGAGAGAGATGGAGAGATGAGGGAGAGTTTATTTCTTTCCCCTCATCTGCTGTCCTTTTATTCTCCGAGGCTCAGGCCAGCGATGTGTATCTAGATCTGGCCTGCATATTTTGGACTGATCCCTCCCCGGGGTTCCTTAAACTGCCCCTCTGTGTTTGGGCAAGCTTGAAAGAGAGCTGATAGTATTCAAAGTACCATGACAAGAGAGTGACGCACACGGTCGCTGAGTTTTATCTCAACATCGGCAGCTGGGAGCGCGGCTTCAACGCATGCCCCGTCGTCTCACATTTCTGCAGCAGCGGTCCCAGAAAAAACGGACCATGAAAGGTGCTTCATAGGTCAGTGGCTCGGTGATTTATGAGACAGTGAAGTACCACACAATAACAATACCATGCACGGTGCACAGGCCTGGTGTTGCCTGAAGAGATGCATTGAAGGTCTTGAAATTTCATCAGCTGTATCTCTGTTAAACCCCTCCCCAAAGCCATGGATGGATAAAAAAAAGACTATAAATCGCTAACTCTTGCAGAAAGCCTTGAGGACCCGTCAGCTGATAAGTTAATTGTGTTAATGTGCCAAAGCGGTTGCTCTAATTTCAAACAGATTGTCCCAGTCAGAGAACAACAGGATGTATGTTGTAATTCAGACCAACCAAGATGCTTTCCTACATTACTGTCAGAAAACTGGCAAATAAACCTTAGCAAAATGCGAAATCTGAAAGAACTGAGCGGATGTCACTAACATGGCCTCAGGTAAAGATGTGTGTCTATATCTTCCTTGCTCATATCAGCACTGCAGATCACTGAGGATTGCTGGGAGGTCTTTGCCATACAAGGCAGGTCATTGCTCCACTAGCTGCAGTTTTGATAAACAATGATTGTTTGTTTGATATGCTCCCCCACAGTAATAAGACAATTTATCTCTCCAGATATCTCAGTAATCTTGTTAAAGGATGACAAAAATACAGTCTTTAATCAAATTTACTCCATTTTGAGATTCTTTCTAAATGAATGTGACCAAAGAGGTCGTTGTACAGAGTCAAAGGTCCTCTGAGGTTACATCAGTGGATGGTTTCGCAGAGGGTCTCAAGGACAGTGTGGTGTAGTTTTTGGGAGTATGCTGGTTTGGTGTCTGTGTTCCCTAAAGAAAGTAGGTGCCTACATGTATGTTTGTGAACCTCCGGATGTAATTAATTAGGCTTGATTACCAACTGGCTAAAGTGGAAAATTGCCCCAGAGGACCTAGACTCTCAGGGGCCCCAGGTTTTCTAAGGCTAACTGGTTTTTGGCAAATTTGTTTGGTAATATGCACCCTTAAAGCTACTGATGAATTATAAGACAATGAGCTCCTGGGCACAGACATGTAAAAGGCCCCGCAACCTATCTACATAAGAGACTTTCAGTTTGGCATCTCTTTATGGCGATTTGCGGGTAGTCATTTTGTGTCTTTTTGTAGATATTTTGCATCTATGTTTAGTCATTTTGCATCTCTTTGTTGTTGTTTTAAGTCTTTTTGTAATGACTGTTTGCTGTTTGTTGTCATTTTGCATTTCTGTAGTCATGATGTGTCACTTTGGGGTCATTGTGTGTCTCTTTGTAGTTGCTTTGTGATTCTTCAGTGACACTGGAAGGTCAAAAGTAATAAAGTGAGATGCGGGCCATCATAGAGCGGGGTGAGATGTGATGATTGGTCAGATATGGGGATAACCAACAAAGAGAGCTTCAGACGGACCGTGCTGGCTAATCGCTGTGTGATATGGGTGTAATGGTCTGATTGTACATTTTAGAGTTACAGAAATTGCCCAACACAACTCCCCAATCCCGACACTGGAAAGGAGTAGGGGTACTTTGGTTAAACACTGGCACCTTTAAAGGTCCAGTGTGTAACTTTTAGGTGGCTCTGAACAGATGCTGAGGGTCGCCTTCCTTGGAGTCCGCCATGTTGAAC
>NW_023340095.1:1684880-1705432 GCF_004916995.1 Morone saxatilis | reverse complement strand
TCCGAGGCGAGAGGAAACCAAGATTAGGATGTTCTATCGTTGCGAGGAGGATGTACTGATACCCAATCGGCACAACTTCTCTGTTTATGAGTTAGAAGTCGACTGGTCCCAGGGTGGATTGGACCAATAAAGCCAGTTGGTTCAGTTTGTCATTGTGTGTCTATCAAATGCTGAATAATATAGAAGAGTCTTAGTGTGACTCCAGTGTGCACTTAGTGCTTTTTTGGGATTAGTGCTTGAGAGAGAGCGTTTTATCTATTCATTTTGTATAGATTTGAAGTTGGTGTCGCAATCTTATTAAGCCTGATTTATACGAGTTAAAGTGGACACCCATATTCCTGAAAGTGTGCAGCCGTCAACTTGAATGGTACCCCAATAATCCTCATTGAGAGAAAGAGTCCATTTTTAAATAACAAACTACGGCGCCTAAGTTATCGAACTTTGCGGTATAACTAACACCACTAATTTTTGTTCCTGTTTTTAATAGGCCGTATTTTTACTGCCTTTCATTGGCCTAGATACGATATAAAGATTCCACGCCAAAGACAAAATTGATATTACCCCAATCGACAAGAACTTCTAAATTGTTTCAGTAAATAACAAACCTGTTTCCTCCATTCCCAGGGTCCGTCCCAAATACAGATGCGAGTTGGGTATTCCCAGTCCAGTTTTGGGCAAATCTGATGCGAACTTCAACTGCTAGGGATGCCCCACCAGAAATCCCTTCATACATTAACAACTGCAGAAAAAACCAGCCTTCTAGAAACAAAAATTATAATAACCAAATTTTTTCCCTCCGTTCTGAACCAAAGTAAAATCCTGCCAATGGGGGTTTAAAGCAACCAATTTTGGGCTTGGCTAAGAATTATCTTAAAAAATCTAGGCCACTGAAAAGAAACAGTAAATTCAGGCCTAAAACAAAAAAAAAAATTTTTTTATAGTTTTTTTAGTTTAAGCAAGTTGTAACTTTACTCTACTTTGTTTATTTAAAAATGGACTTTCTTAAAATGAGGAATTTTTGGGTCCCCTTCCACTTGAAAGCCTGAATTTTTAGGGAATTTTTGTTAAAACCTTAATCCTAAGGTTATAATTTAGCACAAAACAATCTTACAATAAGAAACCAGATTCCTTCCAAACAAGCGCCATAATAAAAATAAAGATACAAGGGTGGAGTCAACAAGAACCATTCACCTGTAATTTTTTTTTAGCCGATTTAAAACCAATGAAAAACTGACAGCTGCCTTTAATTTTCCCAACACTGGGGACCAGTTTCCGACTTTCCTCTTAAACAGAGGAAGTTGTGGGCGAGGTTGGTCCCCTCACTCTTTAAAGAGAAGAAAAGAAAAAAATTAAATTTTGGTTTCCTCTGCCTGGAATACATTTAATGCCAAACTATTGTTTGTTTATTGGGTTTTAAATCGAAGCCCCTTCAGTATTAGCCCTGTAAATAAATCCCTTAAATTAAGAAACAAAGGTTAGAGGTTAGATATAATTTCTTAAAACCAGATTACTTTGGTAATGCAAAACATGCTTGACAAGATTATTTTTCTTTTTAGACTATAATAAGACTCATTTCCCTGAAACAAGTCTTTGTTACTTTCTTAAGATTCCTTTTGTGCTGTGTGGTCCTTTAACACACCTCTTGCTTGGCTCCACAATCAAACCACAAACAAACAGCTATGTGCACTGTACTTAATGAGTGCTCAAAGACAACAGGGTACATACACAACTCACAGAGAGTGGAAAGAACAGGAGGGTCCAACAGGGGTCCATAGCTCATTTTGGTCCATGACCTCCTAGCAGGGAAATCCAGCCCTGGTAATTTACACATTATGATTAGCAATGACTGAGAAAGAATCTCTCTCCTAGAGAAAGTCACAGTGGCCTGGGGTCTAATATGTGTCCTATATAACAGCGATGTCCCAGGTTTGAATCCGAGCAGGGATTTTATTGCATATCATCCTGCTCTCTCTCTCTTTTTTCTGTCTGTCTCTTGGCTGTATAAAGTACTATCAATTCAATGTAAACAGCCCTAACTGTAATCTTACCTCAGTGACATATAGTGGCACTTGTATTGTAGTTTTTTATTGGTTAGCAGTGATGAAAATGTCAGGCACCGTGATTCTGGGACTGTTTAGAAGTCAAGTACTTGCCTGTCCTTACCTCAATCATTTAATTTGGCTTCTCATTTTCATTACTTTACATTTGAAGGAGTTAGGACACAAGGTAGTGTAAGGTGTGAGGTGGTATATTAGATGAGGCTTCAAGTCTCAGTCCAGTCATTCAGTGCTTGTCATCATAAACATACTGTAATACTGAAATACTTAAAGCAAATAATGTTACTTTATAGAACCATTTTGTATAAAAAGGCTGTAGTCTCATCTATATGAAACTTTATTTTGAAGAACGCTAAAACAGCTTTCTGCTCTTGGAACACCTGGAGCAGTCCAATGATTGATTTAATTATTTTAAAAACAAGTATATCTTCTTTTAAAGTTTCATATTTTATTTTATCATCCTCAGATCCACAGGTATTGCTGATGTTATTGGGTTCTCTATCATCGTTCATTTAGAAGGAATATGTCAAAAACAAACAAATATTGGCTTTAAATATCACTAGAATATCAAAGGAAAGAGGAGATATGAATTTCAATTCATGGTTATAAATGTTTCTGTTACCGGCAGCAAAAACAGATCACTGGTTCCTCCTAGTGTTCGCCAAAGGTAATGCACCTGACACCCTTGCACACAAGAGTGAGTGAGAATCTAAACTCAGCACAAACAGTAAAAGCACATTTATTACTTCTATAAAAAAAACACTGGCTCCAGCTGTAAACCTTTCTCTAATGTGTGATTTTGTTGCTTCTCTTTACCGTAACAGCGGGGAAACTTTTTACTGGATCATTTGGAGACATCACAGAACTCCCTCGCTGATTCCTCCCCCAAGAGAGACTGTTAATGTGTGATTAGTGGTCATGGGTGTGTGTTGGCGTCTGATGCGCTTCCATAGGCTCTGTACCGCACGCTACCGTGACTTGGAGAGCCAGACTGGGGCCGTGAGTCAGAAGACGGGGTACTTGTGGCCTGCTATACTGCCAGCTCACTCAGCCAGCTGTGACTGCTGCGGTGGGGCCTTGGCTGCACATAGCCTCACAGCTACTGTATCTGCAGCAATCTGCGGCCGGCAGTCTGGACCTCAAGTGACCAGAGCTGCGTTCTCATGGCCCTCGGAGGGGCGATGAAGGAAAGTCCCAGGCAAAGTCATATCCGACAGAAACTGCCTTGTAATTCTTCCAGTAGAGGAAAGTAAAATTAGGGATCTTAAACGTAGAAATGACTTTTCCCACCTGCTGAATTCTTAAAACCTCAAACAATGACAAGCTCTTGACCACTTCTCCTAGTTAAGCCAACAAAATGCCTGGACCGGATGTTATAGACCGGGTCCTTTGAGGTTGACCATGACTCACTAAGAGGGGACAACACCCTCCCTCCCCCTCCCTCGGTCCCCTCCCACGGCTTTGAAGTGGTGGCAGATTGTGCACAAACAACATAAACCTCCCTGCGACAAACGCTGTGATTTACCACCCAAGGCAAGGAAATGGCCACTAAGACAGTTCTATTCAGTTTATAGGGCTGTTTTGTAGCTTTCGTACCTCCGGACGGACGCTCTTTTGTGATAGTCACTTTGAGAATGTTGGAAATGAGGATTCCCAAAGCGGAGCCAGAACAAATGCCTGGCCAGGCACCTAACTGGGGCTTACAAGCCCAGGACAGATCTGTCACAACAAAACTCACACTCTCACTGCTGTGGTCAAGAGATCCAAAAGGCCAAATGTCACTGAATTCAGAGGTTAGCTGCTGCTCTGTTTCAGATCCAGTGCCAGAATTGGACCAAATAAAGGTCCCAGTATCCTAATCCAGCACAACCCTAATCCTTTCCTAACAGGAACATTTTCAGTGCAGTTTTCTTTGTGTTAAACTAGCTGTGCTTTACACAGAGACACAGTTGTTCAGAGTGCCTTAAAAGCTGCTGAGCTCCAAAAACTGAACTTGCTTGGGGGATTTCAGAGCAGTAATTTTTTTTAGACAATTATTTCACGACTTTTATTATATACCCCTTGTAAAAAATAGTGGTGGGAACGTACCTGTACTCAGGACCGGTGAGTGCCGGCCCCCTTCAGGCACTGGTGGGATCTAACTTGAACACTGAAATCCTACATTGGGAAATTATAGTTTCAGAACAGTTTGTCAATGAAGTCCACAACAGTTAAGTCAAGTAATATAACTCGTGCAACTAATTACTGTTGGAAGGAAGAAATAAGTAAGAAAAATTACTAGCTTAATATTAAACATACAGTATAAATTGACCAAAACTATGAATTTGTTGCAAACAGGTGTTATGCTCTAGTTGGTAATGTGCAGTATTGGTAATAGTAATCTGTTCTTATGTACAGTAAATACAGCCTGTTTAGACTTATAAGTGACAGTAACAAGATACACAGTCTTGCACCATCTGTATATTACATAAAAATACATGATGTAAGTAAACCACAAGATACCCGGATTCAAACCTGCACACGGGTGTTTTTTATTAATCAGGCTGATTAGACCTCTGCTCAGGATGAAGGCGAGTGGAGCTATGCTGGAATTATATCCAACTTCACAAACCAACAGTACAGAAGTACATACAGTAGTATGACGGTTGGAGAGATGTTAATCAAACACCACGTTTACAGAGAAGAAGAAAAGGAGTCTAATTAGGAACAATAAGTGAAAACATCTGTGTGGGTGTGTAGTGCTGTTAGACTCAATCTAAAGGTTTATAATCACAGTGGTCAACAGGCATTTTTCCAGTGAAGATAAGCTGAGAAAGAAGCTTTTTTTTTCTAGAAGTAAAACACTTCAAATCTGAACTGTGAATTAATTTGTAATTTATTCGGCCAAATATCTGATGATTGAGCCTTTAGTGACAAACAAGCTGCAATATTCCAAAAGGTCCCTAGAGGGCAGCATTTTCTAAGAAATCCACTGCTTCCTGTAAGGACTGAGAGAATGAATGCATCCCCTAGTTGTTTGTTTCAAGATACTTTTTATAATCTAATTTCTCTAATTTGAGCTATTTTTGTCAAATACTGAATGTGTTCAGTTCTTCAGGCCTCTAAATATGACTCTTTGGTTTGACCATAACTTGCTGAGGGGAAGCAAAAAAGGTTGACAACCACTACTTCAGTATACTATAGTCTTGTATAAAAGTATAATATCATAGTGTAACAGGCAGAAGAGTAAACCAATATACATTTCCCTTAAATAGTTCTAATAATAGTCTAGTAATAGTAAATTGATTATTTAAAATAAGTTTTTAAATAACTTTTCTTTACTTAAATAACTTCTTAGCACATGTAAAATAAAATGTTTCACCTTTATTTGGCCCATTATTTCTTCACTCAAAGCTCCTGTCTGATACTCACTGATATGCACCGACAACCTGAACCTTCCCACTGTACCTGGAAGACACAGGAAAGGTTGCTAACTGAAAAAAAAAACACACTGTGGTTCTGCCAAAGGCGCAGAGAGTCTGTTTGAATAGACTGTCAGGGGCCCAGAGATGAGAAGATAAGAGGACAAAGTCACTACTGTGCTCCAGCAGAGGGCTACCTCACTTACCTCATCCAGCCTTCATGGATGTGAGTGAAGTCAACTGCACTTTATATCAGGTCTAAAGATAGAGAGCGTTGTATGTCTTAACCTCTGAGGCAAATTTGTGATTCAGAGCTATACGAATACAACTGACTTGAGTTTGAGTTTAGTCCTCCATGGAGAAGTCTGTCAAGCAGAACAACCCTTTCTAACTATTTGGTCTACATGCATGTAAAACACACATAATAATAAATTAAATCAGCACATATCACAGATTTTATGCACTGTTGTTGACACTGTGTTGATGAGATAGTGGAAGAGAATAGAGCACAACAGTAATATATATTATAGTAATGTTGATTTTTAAAGGTTATATATCCTACCAGAAGTCGCACAAGAGCACAGCATCTCAGACCAAAACAATGGGCACTACAGCCTACCAGACTCCATTGACAAAACCAGTAATTTTGCAATTTTATTTCATAAATAAAGGTAAAACACACTTTAAACTACACAGAAACAGAATAAGATTCACCAAAAACGTCTTTGTTAGTTTTCCACAATCTTTCCACCATTCATTAACGCTAGTTTGAGTCTAAATAAATCCTTAATTCACTGAGTCAGATGTGAAGATAGCTGAAAAATAGCTGCTAATTAGATAATTCTCTGGAACAAATGTGCCAAAGTCCGTTGTTGTTGCTATATTAATGTTTGTTCTCATAGCTGGAGGGTCTGATAGATGATGCGGACAGTTTCACCCGCCTAATTTCTGCACATATTTATCATTTTCATGCAGGAAACCTCTGCGCACATAAAAAAAATGCTTTAAAGAAGCAACATTTCAGTCACAGACCTTCATAAGGCATTGTACTATTTTGTATCTAGACTGGATAAACTTTAGAGGAAGCATTGGGATCACTGTCAAACACAAATTCAATCACTGGCCCTTAAAGTGAGGAATACATTTACCAAAGAAATGAATGAATAAATACACAAAACTGAACAATTCAATTCAAATATTGATTACAGTGATGCGCAATGATCACTAACCTACAAATACATCAGTGAAACCTTGACCACAACATCATATTTACATTTGTTTTAGATTACTCACGTACATGAGCAATGAGTTCATTTAAACAGTGTGTACCCCATAAACATTTGGGTGAATAACGAGTTGCACCATCACGGGCTGCAGATGTTATCACAAAAGAATGCATGAGGTAATATGATCAAACTATAATCTCATGGCCTCCCTATCAAACTTCAAATCGCTGGCATCCCTCCTCCTCGCCCCCTCACCTTTATTCCATTCCCTCCTCTGTGATACTCTATCCAACAGCTTTACTGTCAGCGCTCTGCTCTTACATTCTTCTATTACAATCAGAGAAGCCCAACAAGCTCATTAAAATTCCTGCTTGTAAGACCATGCTAGAGCGGGAGAGAAGGCCAGTGGGCCTGACACTGGCATTCACCCTCTTTTGAGGACAAGGGAGCTGCACAGGTCGCTCATGTGCACGGCCTTGTTTTCAGAGTGGGCACTCAGGCATGATGCAAGCACAGAGAGAGACAATAGGTGGCAGCACCTCGAGCCCTGGAACCAACCGGGCCTGACAATCCTCCTGTGAGTCAGTCTCTTTTCATCCTCTTCGTCTATCCACCCCGCTTTGTCTCCGCTGCTGAACAGTGGCTCAGTAGTTTGAACTGAGTTTACATGTGATTCCCATGTTTTCGGGAAGACCAGGCAGGTCTCTCACACATGCCTCCAAGACTCTCTTTGTGCATGGGGGGTGCAATATAGGGATGAGCAAGTAATGGGGAAAGAATGAATGAATGAGGGTGGAGGCCATGAAGGGATGCAGCCTCATACTGAGGGATTGTGTGCTATCATTTCATTTCAGTCCCATTCAACCCAACTTCCAACAAACATCAACGCCGGTTTGAGTAAAAACAAACCTTAATTCAGAAAGTCAGATGTTGACATAGCTGTGAAACAACGTTAGCTGGTCCTTGGACACAAATGCTAACAGTGGTTGTTATTGTCAGTGTCTGACAGCATTATGGAAAGGATCCCTACAGAGATAGACCTTTAGTTTAACCACAAACAGCCGTAATATCACTATCAGCTCTCCACCAGACCTCCAGAGACACAAACACTCATTTTACCTTGTAGCATAGCAAACTTAATCAAAGTGGACAGAAACAGAATAAAACTGATTAAAACCGTCTCTGTTAGTGTTTCCAACAATCACCAACTCTCTGGTTTGGTGGAATAAATCCTTAATTCACCGACGTAGATGATAAAAACAGCAGTTTTCAGTCGGAGCAGACCGGCTATGGAAACAAACCACAGAGAGGCTGCGATACAACACAGGCAGAGGGAGAGAGACACCATGTGACTCTGTAAAAGTTCTAAAAATAATAATAGAATAATAAATAAATAAAAGTTTTTTATTCGACCCAACTCGACCAAACTTCAGAAGGAAATTATGCACTTTTTGCTCCACTACATTTATCCAACAAAACACATAATGAGTTAATAAGACATTGTTATGAACTGACTAACAGCAGGTAACACTGTATTTGGATAGTCCACCCACAGATTTAGGCAGTGTTTATTCGAGATTCAACAATTTAACTTCCACAAACAAAACCATTTCCTTATATTCCATCACTGTGGTTAAGTTTAGGCAAAAAAAAAAATTTAGGTTTTAGACTTGTTGTATGTTCATGAATTGTCACATATACTCTATAGACAAGGTAGGCCGATTATCAGAATAAAGTGTTACCCAGCAGTGGTTAAAATGACCTCCACAGCTGTAAGATTAAAATGCACAATAGCCCAAGATAATAACCCAATAATATTAATAAATGTAACATAACACATCTTAAAGAGGCCGTTTTGTGATATCAGTACTTTTACTTTTGATACTTTAAGTGCAACTTTTAGTAAAAGGTTGGCTTTGTCAGTGAGTGTAATGAGAATGAGAAAATTAATTACATAATTAAAATATTCTCCTTTATATGATAATGTGTAGTAACTGCAGAACAAGATGATTTTTTTGTTTGAAGATGCTGAATTAATGAGAAGACGCGATGAAACGGACATCTTTAGAGACATGTACATATAGTGTAGTTACCTTAACAATAAATACCTTAATTACTTTGACTCAAATCAAATATCTTTCAGTTAATGAACTTAACTCGGCTTCCTCAAAATGTTTGAGTTGAACTAACTCATCAGGTTTTACAGTGTATGTCTGTAACAGTAACAGATTACATGTAACTGAGTTATGTAATCTAGATATACAACAAAAATGTAACTGTGATTCATTAGAGTTACAGAAAAAAAGAATTATATCAGTCTGCTGTCTTTTAGAAAAACAAACAAGAGAAGAGAAAAATCAATAAAATAACTTTATATATATATCTTTATTTGCATATTTGGAGTTGAAGTAATCCGAAAGTAATGGAAAGTAATCAAGTTACTTGTGACGGATTAGGTTACTGACTACATTTTAACAGGTAGTTAGTAACTGTATCAGATTACATGATTAAAGTAACCCTCCCAACACTATAATACTTATGGATCATACATTAAAAATAATAATTGAATACTTAAACTAAAGAAATCGACGCAGCAAAAAAAAATTAATTCTATGAATGAATATAATAAATATACAATAATAATAAATATACAATAAATATATTTTTTCTCTTTAAACATCTCAAAAAATATTAAATGCAAATAAAATGCATTTAGCATATTCAGCATTTACACTTCATCAATCAGCCTTTTCTATTATTTAATAAACTGAGTCAGTGACATATTTTATGGATATTTCAATCAAAACTGTACGATGAACCCAAACAGGAAGAAAGTTTGTGTAAAACCAGAGATTTTGATTCATTCTGAGCAGATTTTTTCCTGTTTAGGGAACTTTTTATACAATTCTGTCTATTTTGTTAGAATTTTACAGACTTAATTTTTTTTTTGGACAAATTCAGTATTTTCTTGTCCCTGGAGCTTGCCGTTGTTCTGTTAGACCATGTATTTTACTTTTCTTCACAGAAGTGAACCAGCTGCTGGGTTGTAGGCCTACTGTGTATATTTGTAAAGTTTTCTTACACTCATAAAAATCAAGAAGGCCTCACAACCCCCCTGTGAAGCTTTGGCGACCCCTAGTGGGGGTCCCGAACGCCAAATTGGGAACCACTGATCTAATTATACATTATTTTCAAATGTAATCTGGGTTGATTGTAGTTATTTACTTTTTGCAATCTGATCAAGTAATCCTGAGTACATGTAATCAGTTACACTGCTGTCACGTGGGCTGGACTGTTTCAGCAGTATGACAGAAATAAAGAAGTCATTCACTGATACATCTCCTGTGCTCTCTCTAAAGTAAAATGCAGAACTTTGACCTCTGATGGAACTTTTTTACGAGGTGGCGGTGGTATTCTGATGCAAACTGCTCCCGGGGCCCCAGAACACCAAGGGCCCTGAGAGCTTCAGTCTTACTCTGATTCCACTGGTTTGTGCAGATTTAATAGGAAAAGTGAAAGTGAAAAGTAAAAAAGAAAGTGGCACAATAAAGACTTTTAGGTGGGGTCCTGCTTCATGATCTAATCTTGGCAGGGCTGAACTGTGTCCAAACCTAGATTTAAGACCTTCATCATTGCACTTTTTGGATGCTGTATATTCATAAATAAATGTTGAATAATAAAATCACAGTTTTATTCCAGCGTAGAGAAACTGCACACACGGCGCACAGAGTGGGAGGAAAGATAGGTTCCTTTCCTTTCTTCTCTTTACTTCTACATTTTCATTTAGCTTTAAAAAAACAAGAAGACTTAATGAGCGTTTAAATGCACTGGCACGGACAGGGTTACTTTAGGTGATATCTACATGAATCACATAATAAATGCTGTTTGTCCGCAACCTATCACCGCCCGCTCCACCGCTGCCCCCGCTGCTCTGCTCAATAAAAGCTTCCAACCAACATGAAAAAGCCTGCATGGGAATAAACAGGGCATGAATTATAAAGATTGTTTGCTGTCTACTTTTTGAATCAACACACTGTAACTATAGGCTCTGGATGGATTTGTTGGTAAATGTGAGTTTCATGATCTTAGAGTGCCTTGATTATCGGTCGACCCACTCAGAGTCACTGCTCCTGGAGGAACAAAACACAATTAGGGCTTCATGCGCTCTTTTTCCAGCTGCAGGAAACTTGATGAGACAATGTCACCATAAAGCTGCTTTCTGGAGCGCCAACTGATGCACATGTGTGTGTATGTGGAGTGTGACACCTCCTGCACCTCCCGGACGAAACTGGCTCTGATTCTTAACTGTAAATCCCGTGAAAAATCCAACAATAAATGAAACTTTATCTTAACCCCCCCCCCTCTCCCGGTCTACAACTGCTGGATAGAGTTAGCCCGGCCCATCTGGTGCAGCAAATGGCCCAACTCACCAGGGAGCAAGGGGAGTGAGAGAGGAGGAGATGGTGAAGGGGGGGAGAAAGAAGAGGGAGGAGGGGGGGATGTTGGATTGAAAACAGATCAGCAGCCAGAAGATCTCAACACCACCGCATGTCTCTGCTGCAACTGCCGAGCGAGTCCACAGCGCCTCCAGTTCCAAAACTTTACGCAGAAACAACAACAAAGCCTTTACGCGTCATGTTGGTTTGCTGAAAGGCGCGCAGAGCACGCACACAAGAGCGCACCTCTCGGAGAAGATGGATTGTAAGAAAAAGTTCGAGTCGACTTGTGCTCCGCTCTGAGCCGCTCTCCGGGACGGCGGGGGTGGGAATGCCGTGCAAACTTTGAGCGTCTCGACAAAACTTTTCTCAACTCGGTTCATGGAGTTTCGCGTCAAGTCCGAAGAGGCTTGTTTGCGCGTTGTGCGTTCAATGGTGGTGCCAGCTCAGTCCTAGTTCACGGGAATCAGACAAGCAGGCAAAGTTTTCCTCGGACAAACAGAAGAGTGAGTGGAAGAGCCTCGGGTTGGGAGTGAGCGAGGACGGCAGTGAAGGTAAGGGGGGGGCTTTGTGGTGATGCTGACAGCGGCGGGGGTTTTGGAGAAGCGGTTTTAATTTCGCCTTTTGGTTCTGTGTTTTCGCCTCTTCGGCTCTTGTGTTCACACTTCGGGGTCGTTAAAAGTGTTTCCCTGGTGCGTTTTCTCCTCCTCTCCCCTCTGTTCCTGCTGCCCTGCGTGTCAGCGGCAGATGAGGCTCAGGGGCAGCTTCACATCTCATTTGCACTTTGAACTTATCTGACACAGGAATCCAAAAAATTTTTGGTCCTGCAACTTGATCCATATGGGAAGAGATGCGATCAGAAAGCTCGGCGCCAATCCCTCAACAACGCTTTTAATAGTTCACAAACTCCTGTAGTGTTTCTGTTGGAGGCTCCAAACTGTGGAGCTGCTTTTATGGTGAAACCTTTTTTTTTTAATCCAATAAAATAGCCTGCAAACTTAACTTTAAGCACATTTTCCAACATTCTTTTTTTTCTTTTCAAGACTTAAATGTAAAACTTTAGTCACACTCACCCACACACTTTCTCACTTTTGGGAGCTCTTCACTTTTTTTAATCTCTTAATGCTACAAAGCAGAGGAACAAACAGCAGGCAGAAAGTGCAGTAGCAGCAGCGTGGACACATTGCTGCCTGTGACAGGGCTGTGGGAGATGTGTACTTATTGTTGAAAGATTCAAAGTTTGCTGTTTGCTCTCCAGCCTGAGCAGTCAACAAACACTTGACGCCTTTGTGGGGCCCTTAAGCAGCTATATTTGCTGTTGGCTTTTCCCCCTATCTAACAGGCGCTGCTAATGATCTCCAAACTCATGTGTGGACTCCTCTTTTTTGTTAACTTGTTTTGGCCTACATATAAGTGCAAAAAGGGGGCTGTGTTTTGGTTTTCCGTTTAATTCACATTCGAAAATCTAACCTTACTTGCATGACCTTTTTTTTTAAGCACACTGATGAGAAGCAGACCTAGAAAAGTTTTTGGGGGTTTTAAGAAAACTTTAATACATGTAAATAAAAAAAAAAGGAATGCATGTGTGAAAAGTTTCAAATAATAACAATATCCCTAATCTTGCATGTGTGTTTTCCGCTTCACATGATGACAACCCCGGTCAGGGCTGAGGGTGATTTGCATGAGAAAAAAAAGAAAAAGTTTTAGTGCATTTGGCCATTGTGAGGAATGAAGAGTTCCAACAGTTAGGGCCTACGGAGAGTGAAAGGAGTAAAGAATGGATGAGCCTATTCAGCTCATTCAGCCTCAGTTCGGGGGCTCCGCTCTGCAGCGTTCAGAGACCCATAGTGGCCATGTCACTTTCATCTCCACAGCCCGGCCCCTGTTGTATGTACGCTGCCGTAGCCCCCGTTTTCACACATCGCCTCCGTGCACAGGCCCCACTTTATTGATCTGCCTCCTCTTTTTTTTTTTGCCTCTTTTCTGGAAGTCCACAGAAAATTTAATGAACCAAATACTGGAAAAGGAGTGACTGTGTGTGTGTGTGTGTGTGTGTTGGACTGAGGAGGAGGAGGAGAGGGTGGGAGAGGAGGAGGAGGAGGAGGAGGAAGGGGGGGGTGCAGCTTTTTTTGAAAGCAAATACCGATGAAGTCTAGCGTACAGGGACAGAGAGGAGGGTTAGAGGAGAGGGTGAAGAGGGTGAAGTCTGAGTGACTCTGAGGAGGGGGGGGATAGCACCCCACCACTACCACAACCACCCACTCCTGCTGAGTAAACTCAAAAGTTGGGGGGAAAGTAGAGAATGCCTTCAACCCCATCCCATCCCGCAGCAACCCTCATTCCACCGAGCTGAGACACTGCACTGTCCCAATGAAGCCGCTCAGCTGCCTGTCGCCTCTCGATGGCCGCCGTAAGAAAACGCAGCCTGCGTGGGGATGCGGTAGGTAGGTAGATGGGCGGGTGGGGGCTGCTTCTGAGGCCTCTGTGGTTCGGCTGAGAAATGTTTGCACTGGAATTTAGTGGCTGTGGATGAAGAGTAGCTGCTGCTTCTTCACTTAAGCACTGTGTAAACCTCTGACCTGCTGCTAAACAGCACAGGAGTCAAGTTTTCTACAATATAACAGAAAAAACTAATCCCATTTATTCTCAGGGTAAAGGCTCATCATCAATGTGTTATTTTGTGATGAAACTGTTTTTTAAGTAACCAGGGATGCATGATGTGCTTATTTTCTATGAAAACAACTAATAAAATCCTGATGATGTGAATGTTTTTGGGGTCTGTAAACAAACAGGCCAGGGTATCTCTACTACATCATTATAATGCTGTCTGTCACACATTTTACCTTGATCAAACAGTGTTAGCCGCAACATGTAAAATATTACTGAAACAATATTAAAAAAGCTCACTACTGTTGAATCTTGAACAGCAGCCAGATGAGTGTTTTAACTGGTAGACTAGGGGTGTAAGAAAATATATCAATAAAAATATCGTATCAGGATATTTTGTGTTGTGATATTGTATCGATTTTTGTCTTTAAACCCCCAAATGCTAGATAGCAGTGATATAACCTGAGGGCTGTGATGTTGAATGTTACAGCGACTGTGATAAATACAAATGCAGATCTCACTGTTCTGGTTGCAAATATAAAGTAAAAAATAAACATTTCTACCATGATTTTATTAAATGGTGGTGCATTGTTTATAGTACAGCAGTAAAATTTGTCTTAAATCTCGATATACCGTCTTGCTGACAGTATCACAGTGAATCATAACCCCTGTATTCCGATATGTATCGTATTGGAAGGTTCTTGCCGATACACAGCTCTATTCGTCTGCATATATCTGCCTGGCTTCAGTTTTCAGACACGTAGCAGCCACACCAGGTTTGAACAGCAACCCTGCTGATTTGCAAAATTTGTAGAAATATACAAAAAATTGCAGCTTCTGCGATTTGTATATTTGCACTTGGCCAAATTGCTAATTATTTATTTATATATATTTTGATGAATTGTGCAGCTCTATAAGCAACTTCTCAATTTCCCTCATTCCCTTCATTTAGTTGATTTCCTCCATTTTCCTACAGTAACTTTGTACGAGGGGCCAGAGAATTAATGTTTGGATGGCTGTAGCAACAAAAAACTGAATGCAGTGCATTCTGGTCTATTGAGGATTTAGACATTACTATCACTGCTTGTTCTGATGAACATATGCAGGTGCAAAATGGCCAGTCTTGCTTTTTGATTCTGTAGGAGTCAAACGCAGACAGCCATGTTGCATTTTTGAGCTCATTTTCATTTTTAGGCACCGGAAACAGGACAAATATTTTGTCCACAATAATGTCAGTGTCAGGAAATATCACATCAATAACTATCTGGAAAGGTTTGTGCGTCAGTCGCTTTACTTTTAAGAAAACGCTGTACACACTGAACTGGGTGTGCAGTTTGAGTGGGATCACACGTTTGTCACAGAGCCATGACAAAGCATTTTATTCATTTCTGTGGTCACTGAAGGGCTGCAGCAGTGATACGTATATCAATATGTTTTCTTACTGATACTATAGTTTAGTCCATAAAAGGCCTGAAATGAATGGTTATTGTCATTGTAAATTAATTTGTGTGCATATATGACAATTACATCTTATCAGACAAAGAGAAAATGGTGAAAAATGCACATCACAATTTCCCAGAACCCAAGATGACGTCTTCAGAGTAGCTCGTTTTGCACAACCAGCAGTTCAAAACTCAGAAATATTCAATTTGAAATGATACAAAACACAGAAATGCAGAAAATCTTCACATTTGAGTACTTTAAAGCCAAGAATCTTCAGCATTTTTGATAAATTGCTTTAAAAAATGACTAAATTATAAATGTTGTTGCTGATTAATTTTCCTTTGATTGACTCGATTAGTCGACTAATTGTTTTAATCCATAAAGTGATGTTTTAAATTAGATAATTGAAATTGAAATTGAGAGAAAAGCAGCTTTAATAGTCACAAATGAGAATCTGTAAGCAGCAAATGTTTGGGCCTTTTAGTGAATAATTTACTAAAATAATAATTAATGGTAATGAATATTATCCTATCATCAGTGATCTGAGTGGGACTTTTGTTGTGGTGTCTCCTCCGCTCTGTGAGGCCTGCGGCCCACAGAGGACGGGCTCGTTGTGGACTGAAGCTTACTCCTGTGCGGGGATGAATTGATGAGACTTTAATGGCCATTTAGGGGGCTGTAAAAGGCGGCTATGTGTCGAGCGATGTGCCATCGCGATCCTTCACAGTCAGCCTGCACTTCAGCTGGAGGGAAAAGTGGGAGAGCGAGGGAGAGATGGCCGCTTACATTCAACTGTAGAGCCCTTCACTGAATCCCGTCTCCTTCGCCTTTGGCATGAGGACGGCACGGGACAATCCCCGCTTGTTTTAACGCCTGTTGTTTCATTCTCCCTCAAGTGTGCGAGGTTAAATAGGCTCGCATCATATCTGGGTTTGGGAGTGCTTGCCCCCCTCTTTACACTAGGGCTGCAATGAGTGGGCACTCGAATCCCAGAACAGAAACCGGGGTCACGCTGGATTGTACCACTGCCGTCAAAAGGACATGCTCACACCGGAGGGCCTCTAAAAACACACATCATTGAGGAAACGCCGCAGAGCCTGATGTGCGTTTAACAAGCCGTTTTAAGGGCTGTACGGTAAAATAACTGACGAGCTCATTACAGGCAGATTGACCTCATCAATCACAGGAGAAATAGGTTGTCTCAGGAATATAACATGTAACAACCCTCTGTCATTCTTTAACTGCAGAGGAAGAAGATCCAGTATCTTCAAAAGGGAGGAAAGCTTAAACAGATTCTTGTATACAGTGTGTCTGTGTGATACATCGTGTGTCATCACCAAAGATCTTCCCATCGCGGCCCAACTGCTCTCACACTCCTTAACTCACACACTGACTCATCGGAAACCCAGTTTCCCAAAAGCATTTCAGCGGTAACATCATCATTGTCTGTCGGCTTACAAAGGAACAATGGTGCTCGTAGCTCCGGGGTCTTCTGGGGGAACCCTTCCCAGGTCGCGGGAGGTCAGTCAATTTGTAGGAGGGGGATGGTGGAGGTAATTTCATTATCTCCACACAAGATAAACTCTCCGAACAATGGAGAGTGACAGGTTGTTGTTTTATCCCAACACTTCTTATTTGCCTTCACTTCTCAGGGCACAGTCAGTGTGGAGGTGATGTTAACTGTTGTTGTTTTTAAAGCAGAAAGACACTTGATGCAAAGTGTTCCCATGTTCCTCTCAGCTCTGAATGGCTTAGCTTGGAAACACAATGAAATCAGAGTTTTAGGGCTGCAGGGATTAGTTGATTAGTCACTCCAAAGGAAATTAAAACTGTAGGTCATTTTTCTAAAAATATTTTTTGTTATATTTGCTGAAACTTTTCATGAGACAGATAATCTGTGATAAAATCAGGTTCCTCTGGCTCGTTCTAGAGCTCCTAATGACATTTGCAGGAATCCCCAGGGCCTAAACGAAAACAACCAATCAGAGCCGAGAAAGCTATAAAGACACTTTGGGTTGGAGGCTTGAAGATAGTTGAGTGAGTCTCACTCCCAGGTTCCCAAAGTGTCTGAATTTGAGGCCCTGGGAATGAGACTTAACAAACAACTATCTTTCCTGGCTCTGATTGGTTGTTTCCGTCCAGGCCCTGGTGGATTCTTGCAACTTTTCACATGCGCTGGTTTCATTAGTCTTCTATGACAGTAAACTGAATGTTTTTGGATTTTGGACTGTTGGTCGTACAAAACAAGACTTTTTTAACCGTTTTCCAAATTTTTTTAGGCAAACTACTAACTGATTATTTGAGAAAATACGTGACAGATTAATTGATTGTGAGAATAATTATTAGTTGCAGTACTACACAAAAAAAACCTTAAAACCTGAGAGTGAAGAAGAAAGGTGAAAGATAGGGAAAGAGAGCATTGATAGCCCTTTTAAAGCATGATCGTTGATGACGGTAAAATAAATGACAGTTTTGTGTATATAAACAGAACAAACATTTGTCTCAAATCTAACTGATTTTCTTTCTTTTTAAAGTTTAATATCACACTAGTTTGAATAATGTTTGCCTTTGTTACTGTTTTTGACTGTTCACATGATCATCAGAGGATTATTGGATGGCCAGAATCTGGACCTTTCAGTCATTCCGAGGACTTAAAGGTGTAAAGTCAAATAAAACATGAATTATCATAATTAAGAAAAACATGCCACAGTAATAGCTAATTCAGCTAATACCTCAGGTTGGCTTAATGTATGTTTTTTTTTTTACTTTACAGCCGTCTGACCTATTGCCTAGCATTCTGTGAGGGTTTCACATTGTCCTCATAACAAATTTGATATATAGAATATGGCCGTCCAGGACCGTGAAATGTAGCATGACGGTCCCGGCCTTAAATTATGTTAAATATTCTGCAACTCTGTGGGCTAGTATGGTGAAATATGAGAGCTCATGTGCGCTCTCCTCGCTCCGTCATGTAGTAAATCGGTGTAAAAAGATAATCAGCTGTTAGCGCCATCAGCCATAATGTAAGAAAGATCATGATTTCCCCTCACTGTATCATTATCACTTCCTCATCAAACACCCGACAGGCTTTTCTGTGTGACTGTGAGCTATTGAGATAGACTGACACTGGCTCGCAGACAATGGCGTATTGTGTGCGATGTTTGCCGCGGGCCCTAATCTGATGCAGAGGCAGAGATTGGGGTCTACACAGAGGCCACTGACAACAAAATGCAGCCGGCATACAGAGAAAGAAAGAGGAGAGGAAAGTGGGATCTGTTTGTGTTTGGGGTTTGCATTGGGAGGGGAGAGGGCAAGGAGTTTGTAAGTTATGATTTACGCTATAGGCCCTCCCATAGCTATAAAGTCGACGCAGCCTCAAGGGCAGGGCGGTTGGGCTCCTTTTCTTACGTTTCCATATGATGGGAGATATTAGATTCCAAATCGCGCTGACTGTGTGCCAGGCCACAGTCTCCTCTCAGATAGAAGCTGGAGACAAGAGGCAGAGAGTCAGAGTTGAGCTTGGATATAAAGACATGTGGTTGTCTTTAGCAACAAGCTCCACGACCTTCCCCTCCTCCCTCGCAACATGTCTGTTGGCACCATCATCTCCCCTCTCTCGGTCTCTCGCTCTGGCTCGGGGCCAGAACGAGGTTTGCTCATGTTTTGTAATCAGCTCATCAGAGAGAAAGTGGGATGAAAACCACGCTGGTTACGTGCAGGGCCGTCTCCGCTCACATGGCTCTGCAATGTCGGGCTGCTCTCGGAGTGAACCCTGCGGTGTCAACAGGTGGTCGTAGCGTTACAAAGCATTCCAGGAAGAAAAAGTTGGTGAAGACAGCAGAAAATCTACACACATGTCATTCTTATTCTCAGTGTGGAATGCTGTGTGCGGTTTATGTTACTGTTCAAACAAAAGAAGTGTGAAAGTTACATGTTAAAGGAGGCAAGAATATATAATGAATTATGTTAAAATGGAAGTAATGGTACTGTGGCTCTGATTTAATTAATTACATCTTGAGCCACATCTTATTTAATTTTAAGTCCACACTATACCAGCTACATGAGGAGTATTACTCAGCTTGCAGATTACGTTTTTTTTCCCTGAACAAAACTGTCCATTCTTTTTTAGTTAATTCTGTCTCTTGTGAGTCCGCCAACTTCATGGAAGTACAATAGTAACGGATTGAAACATCTAAACAATGCAAACATGGTTAAATCTTCCTTTCTTAGTCCTTTTCTAGTCTGTAAATCTGGTAAGAAGTTGGACAGACATTTTTGACTGGGGCACTGACTTCTGCAGGGGTGGCAGTGAAGTATATTTCCAATCATTTTTAATTTATGCATTTCCAATACTGTTTATGACAACGAGTATGCAGACGCATTCAGAAACGCTAGGTGAAAATAACCCACTTATAACTCGTGCCAAAAAACTGCATGGGATTAGAATAACGCATCTGCAAAGGGAAGACCCGTGGGTGCCCATTGAACCCATCTTCATTTAGACAGTTTGAGGTCAGAAGTCAAGGGATCCCTTTACCGGTTTTTCCAATGCCAAAATTTTGCTTAAGTTTGGAGCATTATTTAACCTCCTTCCAGACATGCTAGCATGACATGGTTGGCAAAGACTGATGCATTAGGTCATTTAGTTTCATACGATATTCACTCGATAATGGGGTGGCACTTGGGATGGATAATTAGATTTCCGGGGTGGCCACCCCAGGCCCCCCTCTGAACGCCCCTGGGACAGACACAGTCCGATTGTTCATTCTTAGCTGGTTAAACCTCCTTTCTGTACCGTCTTGCTATCTATGATAACCTTTAAAGTGTTTTAATGCAGCCAAGCTCAGTATTTAGTTGTTCTTGCTTACAACTGAGGGAGCGTAATGTAGTAATTGCAGCAGATACGTTAAGCGTTAAGTCAGAACAGAATATCCCATGCTGATGCTCTAATCTTTATTTTATGATCACAATGTTGTCTGACATAATAAACATAAATATAGTTAACGCCTGTTTCATGTGATCAGTTGTTCTGACATTTAAAATGAGTGATCATGCAGTGGGTTAGAGTTGCACATAACCCTAGCACTAGCCCCAGAGGGTTAGAGGTGACAGAAGGTTGTCTTCCTGACTTTACTGCTTCGTAGCCTGTCTGAGCAGGCTTATGTCATACGTTTCTGAAAGGTCAGTTTGCACCATCCACAGTAAAACAAAGGGCCTGTGTCTTAAAATGTGTCCACCAGACCAAAAAGCTCCTTTTTGGGTCGAGAAAAATTGTGAGAAAAAATATGCATTTTTAAATTTAGCTGGCTTATTTAGTTATCTCACCTGGTTACATGCTCGGACAGCTGCTACCGACAGGTCCCGAGCCAACACCCCCCCCCC
>NW_023340095.1:1681245-1684780 GCF_004916995.1 Morone saxatilis | reverse complement strand
GACTTCAAGAGTCCCCCTCCTGTCACCAAAGGCCTGAGATCTGGCTTGCAGCAGCTGGCTTGTACGGGCCAGCGATTCACGGCCACAGACGCAGACTGTCAACTATCACAAGCACTTCTACTGGAGTGCTGAATCAACCGCAACAATGTGGAAGTTGCACCACAGTGAAACCTGAGCGTAGCAAATGCCAACTTTGATTTGGCCAAATCTTTACTCACTGGCTTGTAGGCATATCCGCTGTGGTTCTGCACAGGAACACACACACACACAAAGCCAGCCTTGCTTAAGTAGTTGTCGGGGTTATTGACAGCTGAAGCAGTCGAGAGTGAGTGCTAACAACACATTTAGGATGAATGACCCAGTCCAAATGCTTCAGAGAGGAAGCCGGCTCGACTCAGCAGTGTGCAATGTGGCACCAGTGACAGCTGTGAATTTTACACACAGACACACACACCTCCATCACGTGGTTACAGGGTGGGTTTAGTATTAATTCAGCTGTGCTACGTCAGCAACAAAAACATTATGTTTTCAGCTCAAGATTGTTTTTATTATCAATGAATCTGAATTTAGTTTTGTTGGTAGTATATAAAATGTTTGCAAAGAGTGAAACATGCAGTTCACAATTTTTCAAAGCGAAACTGACTTATTCATAATACTTGTTTTTAGATTACAATTACAGGAATCTGAGGTCAGCAGAAAATAGTCACATTTAGCATTTTTAGCTATGTTAGCAGGATGGCTCAGCGTCGGTCGGTCAGTCCACCAGACTAAAATATCTCAACAACTATTGGATGGATTGGAAATACATTTTGTCCACACATTCGTGGTTCCCAGAGGTTGAAGCCTGCTGATTTTGGAAATCCCCTTAAATTTTATTCTCGTGCAACCATGAGGATGACATTCGTATTTTTAGTGAACTGTTTCTACAACATTTGGATGGACTGCTATAAAATTTGGTACACACATTCATCTTCGTTTGACCTTTTGTCTTTCACATTTATCTGGTCAGTATTTCACTTTCACCAAATACCTGCAAATAGCAAATGTTAGCATGCTAACACGTAAACTAAGATGGTGACCATGGTAGACATTATACCTGCTAAACCTGGGAATGTTAAAATTTTCCCATGCTAACCGACCAATAGTGTTGTTGCTCAATGATTAACTTAAAGGTCCTTTATCTGGGAGCAGGTCGACCATGCTACAGTAGCCCAGAACAGACAAATGAAACACTGGCTCTGGATTGGACTTTTAGAGTCTCACAGCTACCGTAGTTTCTCCTACTCACTTGGAGGGTAGGTTGTCGGTATGCAGTTGGTTGCAGTCTGAACCTTCACCTCTAGATGCCACTAAATCCTACACACTGACCCTTTAAATGTTATTATCCATTAATCTTCGGTCAACTGACTGATTGATCGACTACCTGTTCACACATCTTCCTACAGTACCTGCCTGTAAGTCTGTTAATTTGTACGTTTATTTACTGTAGTTATTTGATTCTCTGAAGACCCCAAATTGCATCCATGTAGATTCCTCCCTGCCTGGGACTTTGTGTAGGCCATGAGTTCCACATCTGTTTTCTGTTGGTTGAGGGAGACGAAGAGATCAACCACAGGATATTGCCTTTACTAGCAGGAAAGGTCAGGTTCAGGGGTGGGGTAAGAACTCATCCACAGGGCTTTTCTCTGCTGTTTTAGATGCCTTTTATATTACATCAGTTGTTAGATGCTCATTACTGTATCTTCCGCAATCCACTGGGTGGTTGGGTTTTGGTTAGGGATTTAAGTCCCCATGTGCAGTCTGCAGATTGTAAAGATTTGGAACGGACAGGAGATTAATAAAAAACTGGAATGTGGCAGGGAAAATCTCTGTTAAAAAGCCCTAATTTACATGACTACATGATTAAAAACATACAAGTCCATATGATAGATGATTTTGAATTCAAACCCACAGGTTACATTTCCTATACTATCTAGTTTCCCTAAGCCAAGTGAAGCACTTAAAAGGCCTGCCTAGAAAAAAAACCTGGTTTGAGGAAGCATATTGTGGCAATATACTCTCTTTCCCGCTTGACTGACCTGAATGTATACACGTGTGACAGCCTGTAGTGATGTTGTTTCAACCTCTGAATCAGACTAATGGCTAATGTGTTGCTGTCAGGCCTCTCACAATCTACTTTGTGACCTTTTAGACCTGAGCTTATGTTTCTCCAAAGTCACAGTGATTCACCCACGGAGAATGTGTCCTGTCCTAGTCTCTACTTGTCTTCTCCACTACCATGTATCATCTGTCAACAAAAACATCGTCAGTCTGACATGAATTGCCTTGCTATGATTCAAAATTTTGACAGTATGAAGGTATATGAAGTAAAAAGTCATCAAATGAGATGCTGACAATTTGCATCTCAAGGAGATACAGGAAAACTATTTTTCTGATTTTTGGCTGAGTGTCAGATATTGTTACTGTCTCCAACATTCCTTGTTTTAGCTAAAGTTAAAGGTCTTTAAATTTGCACAGCTAATTGTCTGTGTCCTCTTGGGGGCAGTGGAAACAAGCTATAAACACAACATTGATATATTATCATTTTTTAGACAGATATGGTGAACCCTGTTGGCATACAGTTGACTATTCCAGCAGATAAAGAACATTAGCATCGATTTTGAGTCTTGTTTCCGTCCATCTGACAATTTTAGGTCTGATATTCATTATTCTTTCAGCCCTGTTTCTGTGTCTAACTATCACTAACTCCTCAGGAATATGTTTGGCCCTTGAGCTGTTAAATGTTCCACGGTGTTCACCAGCTAGTTGCTAACATTGTGTGCCATTTGGTGCTGGGCAAGTCGTGTACAGTGTTAATGTTTAATAGTTTAAGTGTGTTAATGAAAACAGCTGCCTGATGAAAACAAGACTATTAGAGCAGTGACAGTGAACTAAAAAAACCAAAACAATTAGCTGAAAAATGCTAAATCTCTCTGTAGATCTGAGGGTGATAACGTTACACATTGTCATTTACTCTATTGTTATCATAAAAATACTGGTTTTGGCAGTTTTGAAGGTATATTACTTCCTCTAAAACTGTAGCAGTTAGAGGTTTCTTCCACCTCAACATGATCCAACTGGCCTGTTAATATTTCTTCTCCTTATCCTGGCCCAAAATATGCAGAATTCAAAAAGTTCAATCATTTAAGCGATGGAAGTTGGCAGGAATACAGTTTCAAATGTGGTAAACCAAAGGTGAAAGTTTTAGCGTGTGGTTTAAAAACTAGAGAATGTCATTTCTGAAGAAATTGAGGTGGGATCGCTGGCTGCTCATAAAGCTGATGCTCAGCTGATGGACTGTAGCTGGGAGCTGAATGGCATTGCTTTATAAATGGCCGGGAGCTGCATTGCTGGGTTAACTTCATATGAAGGAGCAACTGAAGAAATATGAAGAGTTGAAATAACAGGAAAGACACAATATAGTGTAAGCAATGGAGGGTGCTTATAGTTATAATGTGAGAACCTATACTGTGTATGGAGAAGGAGTTGAGGTGTC
>NW_023340095.1:1673029-1681145 GCF_004916995.1 Morone saxatilis | reverse complement strand
GTCACTGTAATCATTCCTCCTGTCCTCCTTTGAGAATTGTATTAAGATAGACTTAAAAAATCCCAGCCTATTATTGAATGTGTGCTCCTCTGCAGAGCTGAGTGGAGCTATATAATTCTCGGTTGGTTCGTCACAAGAAATCCCTTTTACATTACACTCATTTGATTGTCCATATAAAAATGTGGATTATAAAAATCACCACATACGTTTAGTTGCCTTAAAGGTCCACTATGAAACATATAGAAGGATCTATTGACAGATATGGAATATAATATTCCTAACTGTGTATAATCCCCTGAATGTTTTGAATTGTTGCTGTAGTTTTTGTTACCTTAGAATGAGCCGTTTATATATACAGATGAAGAGAGTCCACCATGTTTTTACAGTAGCATAGAATGGAGGAACAATGAAACTGGTTCTAGATAGGGGTGTTCGCTTTTCTTGCGCACTTCACGTCCACAGTAGCTTCTCCTTCGTACTTGGAAAGGGAGGGTAAAGCGAGGGAGTTGCAGTCTGCAAATATACAGCTAGACTTGAAGCTAATTTGAACTATTTTATATTAAAAAATAACGCTTTGAATGATCATGGAAAGTATTTCCATAGGGTTAAATGGTTTTCTTACTGCATTAAACAATTAATTTGGTTGAACTTAATTTACTTCAATTAATTTATTAAGGTTGAGTCAACTTACTTACCACGTTTGGGTCTGACTTTAAATCAAAAGGGTCGGTCCAACTCATTTTACAGCTAGTGAATGATCCAACCCAAGTAAATTAAGTTGGCCCAACAGAATTACTTAATCCTAAAAGAAAGCCAGTTAATCACATGGTATATCTCCATGATTTAATTAAGTTAATTTAAATAATAACCTTTTAACCCTAGTAGTCGTTTTTTTGAGTGTATACTGTTTGTTTATATCTATAACAATCCATGAATTAGGAAGTGAAAATTGTAATCTGCAAAGTTATTTTTTCACAACAAAGCCAAATAATGTCCAGTCGCCCTGAAGCACACTGGTTGAGAACCACATAGGAGTAGCACAATAGACAAATCTCAACCAGTCCTCAAGAAAACAACATGTCAACATCTCGTCTGTGATTAAGACGCAAAAGTATGAAAAACAAACCATATTTTGGCTTTTGATGGTTGTTATGTTGACCTGCATGAGTGTCAGCATCAGAAACCTGAGTAGAGAGGTCTGCAGGAGGCATAGGGGCAGGAGACCTCACCTATCTCTCTCTCCTGCGTTTGCCAAGTGAGCAGAGTGTGGGACAGCAGTTGGTGCGCCTGTCGTTGTGTGTGTGTGTGTGTGTGTGCGCGTGTGTTTGAGCTGCCAGGAAAGCGAGCCTACCAGCATGCGGATCACATTGACTGAAAGATAGGAAGGAAGAAAGTAAGAAGAGCAAAGCCTGGAAATCTTCAAAATGAGAGGGCCCCGTTTGATGTGTGTTTGCATTCCTTTCAGTGTTGGTGAAAGGGGAGCTGTTGAACGGTAGTGGTGGAGAGGAACACTTGAAACTGATCGAGGCGCTAAGAAAAACACACACCAGGTCTCATAACAAAAGTCTTGGACGTAGGGGGGGCTGGAGGTAAATTAACAGAGAGAGGAAGAGGAGTTCAGAGGGGACAGAAGACAAGATTTAAATCTGAGAAAATCAGCGTTTTCTCAATCTTTATTTTCTCAGAAGAAACTCCACACAGTGATTCTGCACTGAAAACAAGTGGAATTATATGAACTCCTTATGATTTTAAGGCTGACCTTGGTAGAAGAAAACATAACAGTGACTTTCCCCATTACCTCAGTCTTTTTCCTGTTCCTTGTGTGGTTAAGTGGCATGTCTGGATGGTCCATCAGAGCGAGGGCTGGTGGAGCAAAATCAAGATGTACAATCTCCACTGTACTCTTCTCTCTTAATATTTGCCAACCTGTGCACAAACCCAGCTGAAAAAACGGACTTTTCTGTCATCTATTTTAACTACGAATCACTAAATATAATAATTTTTACATTCAGCCAACACATACACAGCCTTCCCAGCTTGGAGTTTGAAAACAGCAACAAAGAATTTATATTTAATTTATTAAATACAAGACACGCTTCTTGGCATCTGTGTTCACTTCAACAAGATTCAAACCAGAAGTCATGCACTTGGAAAAAAAAATGCACAGACAGAGATTCCTTCCCAGACCTCATTTTAAATGTTTGTAAGATATTTCACTAAAGGCAAAGACATTTGTCAATGGAAAAAACATCCAGTTTTGTGGCTGTGTGGCAGGAAGGAACAAGAACAAAGCAGCCTCACTGTAAAACTGCTTTCGGATATGGTTAGTCTAGCCTTACCCGCGAGAAAAAGCAGATTCCCATTGGAATGAACTAAATAAATCACTTAAAGCAGTAATCTGTAAGACTCTTGTTTTTGAGATTTTGCTGTTAGACATTGTGAAGGTGTTTATGCTCTCCACTTCCCAGAAACCATTTGGTAAGCAAACCGTGAAACTGATCCTGGGGCGTCTTTTTCCTCGATTTTAAAACTTGTAGGTTTTGAGGTCTGTTCACCAACACTTCCTGTTTCTCCAAGACACCAGATGTAAAGGTTTTCATGATGTAGCTAGAACTTAAAGAGGTGATATGTGCAACCTTTGAGAAAGGATCATATGATTTCTTGGGAGTGTGGCGACTGCGTGTGTTGGGGGTAATCCTGCCCTGCTGAAGTCCCCAGCCTGTGGTCACATGGCGCAAGAGGGTGGGGTAAGGAGAGGGGAGGGTGGGGGGGCTTATCCTGTTCGTGCCGCAACGGGCTGCCCAGCCAACCAGAAGATGAGAAAAGAAGTGCACCCTTGTTGTTTGTTCGCCTTTGGCCCCTGCCATCTGTCCACTTGGTTCCTGACACCTGTACCAGCCTGTCAGAGCTGGGCTTCCCTGTCATCAGGGGCAACACGGGTCTAGCCTGTAGGGAGACACGGGGTAGGAGTGGTAATGTAACAGCTCCACAGAATTAGGGAAAGTGGTGGGTGGGGGGGATCAGGGTGAAGTTGGGGCCACTTTCTGAGAAATGGACTCAAAGCTAGCAGTTTTTCTTGGACAGTTTTTGGTCCAATGGTCCCCTAAACTGCACCTGCTGATATATTTTTTTATTTTTTGGTAAATGACCTTTACAGGTGCTTGTACCCCAAACCTCCCTTCCTCAAAACATTGGCACGAGGTTCAGAGGCAATTGGAAAGCAAATAGTTGGCATGCTGTAAAAGCATGGAAACAGCTATTAATGTGGTGCCAGATGTTCATCAGACGGTGATGTTAAGGGGAGGATACTCAGTTATTTTTAAGGGGCAGGCTGCTTGGAAGGCATAGTATGTTTCTGTGAGCACTGGTGTGTTCATGGGCACATCTTATCTGGGCCAAGAGGGGTTCACTACCAAAAAGAGGCCTGCTTTCTGGCCAACTCTGAATAAGATAAAAGCCCATGAAAGAGCACATTAAATTCTATCACAAAGGTGATGTCAGAGTGACGGAGTTCTCCGAGACAAGACTCGAGGACGTTTTGGCACCAGAAAAAAAAAGAAACAGATGCAGCCTAAACCTGTTAGTCACCCACCTCTAATCGGCTTACATTGGCTCGGTGACAGGCGACTGGCACCTCCGAAGGGTCACACACTCGGCTGCTAATACACACACCTCACAATAAAGGATGACATGTTGGATATCCACATGAAACCAAAAACAGCACTTCACACATTCGGCTAGCAGTAACCAGATCTCTGAACAATTACTTATTCCTTTCAATGACAGTATAATTCTCAGCACTCGTAATTATGTATTTGCATGTTCTCATACCCTGTAGTATTACAACGAGTGTGTTTTTAATCTGTTCCTTTCATCCTTTAGAATTTTTTGTGGTCCTTATTACAGCCAAAAATCACATTTGTTTCCCTGACTTGAGTGAGAATTAATTTCCGGATTGCTGTTTCAGGATGTTGTTTGTGTCCTTTGGGCACAAGTCAACTCATAAACACTGTTGTTTTATAAGACTGCAAAATGATTTCTTTGGTATGTTCGTGTAAAGTTTTAATCAACTGACTTCCCGTAGCTGCCAACAGGTGTGAGGGACAAAGTGAAGTGCTGCATTTGGATGCCCCAGAGCATTCAGATGCACACTAAATGTTGTGTTTTTCAGTTTTCCAAACATGGAAAGATGTCCTTCTCCCCACACCTGTGAAACATAAAGTCGCCCCCTCTGATTACATCCAGTTGCTCGGTCTTGCCGTAATGACATCTCAGCATTCTGTCAAAGCACACAGACATTTTCTCGTCAGTGTCTGAAAGCAGGTGGAAAAGCGATGACCACAAGCTTGCCGGAGAGTGTGGAATGACCTCTCACACCCATGTCCTGTTTGTTCTCGACAGAGGATGATCTTGTAGGTCCCACCAAGTCAAACAAGTGGCACGTTGCCAAGTCATTGAGCCATTCACAGACGTGAGGAGGTATTGACACAGTGTGTGCGGCTAAAACCTCAGCGCTAAGGGCCACTCGCATTTACAATTGGGACAGAAGAGCACTGTGAGCTCTTTACATCAAACTGAGAAACCTGCGTGTATGTTTAGGGCCTGACCTGACATTAGTTACACTGACAGAATAAATACATACACACCTATGGGGAAATCACAGTGTGAACATTGTAATACACTTCACGCTTGTGTTATGTACAATCTGTAGCTTAAATGAAGAATGAGAAATTGAGTTGGGCGATGTTCAAAACAAACAAAACAACCGGCGATTACTGAAATGTGAAAAAAATTACAGAAATTGGCCAAAATAAACAAAACAAAAGATTGTAGTTACCTGTCTGGAGTATTTTTGTGGCTAAAAAATCTAATAAATAAGGTTTATTCCATATCCATAATATTCACCAACGCTAATGTAATTTCTCCTGCTGTCTGCGCTGTTTGGCCATTTTGCCTTGCTGTTATTGCAGCCATGTTTGGCTAGCTAGAGTAAAGGTTGCATTTTGGAACAAAGCCACTTTGGAACAGAACCAGGTGTTGCTCCTTGTTCAGCCATGTTGGCGATCACTGCTACTAAATGTCTCACTCTTATTCAAATAAGTCACTGTTTTTCTTTTTTGTATGTTTCAAATATTTTACCTAACGTTAGCGTCTCTCGCCTCTCCAGGTTTTGACAGAAATTGAAGTGCATCATGGAGACTTCAGCTCCAACAGCCACTGAGAAGAAGGAGTGTAAGGGTTCAGGTCTGGATGGAAGCAGCTTCTCAGAAATCCCAAAGAAGCCCTCGCCCACCACTCTGACCAGAGGTACGGCTATTTTCCAGTTTCTCATGAACCCTTTATACTAGATATTTGGCATAGGGTGGACATACACAGTAGCTGCAGAAAAATACTTAGTAAGGTTATTTTGTAATTTGGTGAGAAACTGGCAGCTCTGTTCATTTTCTATGCTAGTAGAATATAGCACTCTTGTATGAACTACTTTTGTTTTTCTGTAGGATCATGTACTCTGCAGAGCAGTGAACTGAAACATTATGGCTACTCACATAAGTAGCTGGGTGGCACATGAAAAGAGTTAGACCAAGAGATGGGGGCTGCATGTTTCAGAGATGTCAGAGAATGGGTAATGAAAAAATGTTATAATGAGGTCGAAAGACCTTGTTCTCACCTCCCGAGTGTAAATTTCATGAATTACTAAAAGAGGCTGGCATAGCAGTGGACAACATGGTGTATCAGAGGCCTTGGATAAAGGCTGGGAGGAGGGTAGCACCTTTGAAATGCTAAGAAGATGTCGTATGACATTGTGGCGTTAGCGGTATTTCTGCTTAATGATGGGCTTGGTGGCCTGCCACAAGATGAGCCATGAGCATTAATTGTTTAGGGATGCGGGGTGAGAAACTAGGACGTTTCAGTGCGCCTCCCTGGCACCTCCACAAAGAGGCCGCAAGTTTTTCAAACCAGCAAAGAAGAAAATATTGCGCTTGCCATGGCATAAATTATTCAGTCATTTACACAGTTATGACCATTGTGTGTCATGTAGGCTGTGGGGGTTGAATTTCCATAACCTTGCACCACTGAAAAAAAAGTAGTCTGCACCCATCAGGGGTTATTTGTGCTTGTGAGGTAAAACATAGGGTGCAGGGTCTGCAAGATCCCGCTATAAAGGGGTCATAATTTAAAGATGAGAACTCATGTTTTCATTAGTGAATGTGTGATGAAAACTCCTCATAACGAGGTTTGAGGACCTTGTTCGGGCCTCTGAGGTATCCAGAGTTATAAATTACTAACGCCTGCTGGTAAGAGCCGGCTGGTGGACACTGAAACCCCTCAGGAAGACACACTGGCATCATGCGAGGGGCCACCGCAGGAACCTATCATTCAAGTTGCTTTACAGTTTAATGAAGGGCCTGGTGGCCTGCCATCACAAAGCTCACTTTGTCACATGGGAACAGTAAAAGTAGGACGTTAGTGTGCCATTAGTTTTAATTCTGCTTTTGTTTTCAATTTGATTACTACTTCTTTTTATTTGAACCGGTTCTCAAATTAATATGCATGTGGAAACAAAAATATGGGGCAAATGTGAATAAATCAAGTAGCTTGCAAACAATCTTCGTAAGATGTCACAAACTTGCTTACTTAAAGGTCCTCTTTTATTTAATTTTGAAACAGAATTGCAAAGCACTCCGAACCATGCAGAGTGCATTATAGCTTTTAAGCTTGAAAATGAAACCGCACAACATAATAGTGTAACTTAAGCAGAAACATCCTGAGAACATCATGTTCACCCTAATCCTTTGTGTCAGCTGGCCACGAATCTCATAACTTGTTTCATGAGAGCTCACTTTGCTTGTGTTTCATGGAGACATGCCTTGCCCTGTTGAACCTGTCTGTGTCTCTGAGTGCAAAGACATAATGGAAGTGTGTCTGGCCACTAATGCAAAGTGTGTTGATGAAGAAAAAAGTGCACCGTTAGGTCCAGTCCATATGATAGGAATCCGGCTTCTTTCTCAGGACCTCGTTAATGGTTTTAAATGGGCACCCACATTTTGTGTGACAGCCTGCATCTGTCTCACAGCTAAAGGGCGTGCTTCCACAGGCTCGGCCCTTGCAACCTGACTCCCAGGCCCCCGGGATTTACGAGTCTGTGTCGGCTTGTGCTTTACCATGTCAGAGTAACATGTGTTCAGATTAGGTGCCCGCTACCAGGATTGTAAAACATCTCACGGTTTCAAAGGAATACCTGTGATTGATGTACCCCCTGTCCCTACTTCACACCAAAAGTAGCGTACAGACGCTCAGATGTGCTGTATTCTGCTGCCTTCCACTGGCCTCGACTGAGGAAGAGCGACGTTTCAAACACAAATCTGCCAACTTGTTGTTTTACGGCCCTTATTATATTCTGAGAAAGTTTGCCAAAGAGAATTTTTCCATCATCCCTCACTTTGGTGTTGACTGTACGAGGCCAGTGGAGCAGACAAGCTCGGTAACACTCTGATTATTTCTGCCTAACCAGTGTGTTATATTCATCTTTCTTAGAGTTTGGCCGTAGCTTGCGAACTAAGGACAGAGATTGATGTTCTTCAGCATAAAAAACACATTGTCCACAGATAATTATTCACAGCTTTGATATATCTGAGGAGGAAGCCAATGAGAGGCGCCACAAAAAAATGTCCTCACCTTTGTCAACACTTGCCGTCTCATTTCTACTCAAACAAGAATGCAGCATTAAATCACCCGACCTCCAGTTTTTCCCCGTGAAAATGGATCAGCTGCAAGTCTGACTCAGAGTGGTCACTGTAGCGTAGATGGATGAAGAGGAGAAGTCTGGTATAATTAGTCTTGCAGGGAGTAGAGCGTGACTTTGTGATAAGAACGTGTGTGTTAATCATGGCCATCATAGGTAAGTCTCAGATGGAGCTAGAGTCTGAAGGGTCTCCACTGGGGTCTCGGCACTGACCACGGGGCCTTTCTCTGGAGGGTGCTCTGGAGCGGGTCACGGCCCCCCCTGGCAGAGAAAAATGTCCCAGAGAAAAATAGACCCCCGCCTCTCGCAGCTCCCTCCCCGTCCACAGGCCTACTCCAAAGGGACAGCCACTAATCTTCCTGAGAAAGAGAT
>NW_023340095.1:1658410-1672998 GCF_004916995.1 Morone saxatilis | reverse complement strand
TTCTGCCTTTCTTTCTATGTTCCTAAATGAGGCTCTTACGCTGCTGTGGTTCCACAGACCGGGGTGAGGAGGTGGAGGAGGTGGGGGCAGGGGCTCAGTGGCCAGGGTTATGCAGGGATGACCGCATTCATGCCAGATCCCTGTGCCTCCTTTTGGTTTAACTCCTTGGCCCTCCACCTTAGTTGAAAGAATCAGAGAATTCGTCTCCTGATGCCTGAAGTATTAGCAAAAAAGAAAGAAAAGTGCAGTTAACAATAGCCACCCATAACATCCGGATGAGTGAATTATTCTCTGACCAAAGCAAACTTGTGGGTTAAGTGTGCAGTGCAATGCAACTTTATGTATCTTTCCTATTTAAAGAAATGCCGTAGATCGAGTTACGAGGCTGTACATACAAGAAACACCTCCCCTGGCTCCAAACCCTCCAAACATGTCATATATTTCATTTTTAACAGCCCAAAGTACATATTCGTATCCCCAGTGTTGAGAAAGAATCAGCTCTATCAGGTGTCATCTACAGTAACATTTTGTAACAGCATATCAATAATGCCTTTCCTGATACTTGAGAAGACCTGCAAGCAACAAGCTTACAGGAAGGCCTATTGACCAAGTCCCAATGTTGTTTATTTTCCTGTCAGGGTCTATAGCCGCACACTATCAGGAACTCAATGCTGTCCTCCAAGAATGACTTCAAGAGAGACCGATATTGTTTCTGTCCCGGAATGACTTTCAATTTATGGCCTTCTATTCGCAAATGTATTGCTTCATCATCTGCAGAGTCAGTTTACACCTAACCTTTGTGCCTGATATGTCCAGTATGTGCCCCAACTTGGGACTGGATACATCTAATGCAACATTAAATCCATTTTTTTGTCATTTACATATTCACATATTCCCAGTCAGCCTGCTAAAAAAAACCTTGCTCAAAAACTTGAATGGCTGAGCGGCTATCTGGGTTACAGAGATCAGTGCTTGCATTAATTCATGTGGCTTTTATAAACAGTTAACTTGGTCGCTTTCCAACTCCCCTCCCAGCTTCCATCCTCGCGTCTTGTTCTCTGCCGGTCTTATGTAGAGTTTCATTTTGTTAGCTGGCTGGCCAAGACTGGATTTAAAGATTAGATATGCTAAGTGAAAGCAGAAGGGGGACATCTTGTTTTCTCATTGTTTTTTTGGCCTTGCTGATTGCTGCGTAAAAGCCAAAAACACAGGTTTTTGAGCCTTCTTGTACTCGCTGAAGTTTCTGCCTTTATCATCACTCATTACAGGGCGTTCTCATCACAGAAGTGCTGGCCTACATATTAAGAAAAGGGAACTGCAGCAGGAAGCAGCCTCCATGGTTTAGTAGCAATTGATTCTGAAGCACAATATACTGTATATACATGTATTATCATTATTATTTTTACATTTTATTTCAAACTGAATTATACATAAGTTCCCTGGATTCTTTTTTATGTTTACTTGAAACAAGTAAGCAAAGAAACCCCAAGCTGAATCCAACCATAGAGTTCAGAGGAATTCTTAACAAGTTGAAAGCACCACAGAGACATGTCTTCCTAGTTTTGAAAAGGAATTTCTCAAGACAAATGTTTATTTTAGTGAATGCTTAGAAGACAGTCATACACACTAAAAAACACTGGGTTAAAAATTTACCCAATGTGGGGTCAATAAAGCACCAACGCAAAACTGGGTTAACTTGACCCAGTACAGTACTACTGAGTTACTGGATCAAAACAACCTTCTGTTGGGTGGTTTCTACCCATTGGCACTGGGTAAAATGAACCCAGTATTGCATCAGCGCTCCATTGACCACACATTCAGTTTTACCAAATATTAAGCAGTCTTGTCCTCAAATTGTATTTTCTGAGGCTTCCTGCCTGTAGCATGTTGAATGAATGGAGGACTGACAGCCATTGGCAGGTCTCTAATGTGGTTATGAAACATAAATCAGGCTGAAATGAGAGGACATTTCTGATATTGGTTGTTTCTTTGGAACGCGCTGCCTTTTCTTCAAAGCCACCAGAGTTAAAAAAGCAACGCGTTATGCTTTGGGCAATGTCTGCGAATATAAATCTCTCTGTACCAGAGGCGTCTACACACACAGGGCCCAAAGACAACATGTTACATTCCTCGCCGTTTACAAGCAGTGGGAGAGGAGGTGGAGGCAATATATGGATGCTTTAGGGGATTAACCAACACCCCGTCAGCCAGCTTTCTCTCCCTATCCCTCGAGTCTCTCCCTTCTCCCTGGCTTGTACTTCCCTTTTTCTTTTTGTGCTTCATCCTCTCTTAAACAGAAAGCTCTTTCCCAGCATGCAGAGTGTAATCCATGCCCCGGCCTCTAAGACACTTCCTGCCTGTTTTGTTTGTTGGACTGATGGGAATCAGCCCAATAAGGTGCCTAGCTCTCGCCTCTTCTTTAAGGTGTCGCCTCAGGCAACGGCTTTCTTTTGACGAGAGGCGTGTTATTAAAGAACCTGTTGAAAGTCCATGCCCGTGTGTTCCTACTCTGTGAACTCTCAATCTCCCCGACCCAGCATAACCCCCGGTGTCCATCAGACTTGAACCACCAGCCTGCCGGGCTCAGCTACTTTTATCTGCTAATGTAGCCCCAACACTCACAGTTCAAGTGAAGCAAAATAAACGTCCGAGGAGTTTAGACGTGGTAAAACAAAAATGTGTGCTAGCTGTAAACACGGGCGGGAGGCGCTTATGTAAACAGGCCTGGTTCCTATGGCTGAGTTGGTCTAGAGGCGGACAGTTTGTGGTCAGGCTCTTCCGGTTCGTATCCCCTCACCCCCTCCCGCCCCCCCTCGCCTGCAGACACAGCTGTGGTCTGCCCTTGTAGAAACGCTGCTGGAGGAAAAGAATTAATCACAACGCCGCACGGAGCAAAAACGAAGCCCACTCACACATGATGAGAAGTGCATGTCTGCAGTCAGTCACGCATCAGTCGAGAATATATAAAACTGTAACACACCTCCAAAACCTTGCATCAAAATACATCCCTCCTGGGAGGAAGTTAGGGTGTTTTATTAAATGACTTCTGATCTGAAGATTTTGAAGACCCCCAACAGCCACAGTTGTCAGCCAGCGGATAATAGGTGTCTCTGCAATTAATGCTGTGGTGTAATTGTGTTGTAGCTGCTCCAGAAAACAAGAGGAGGAAATTGATTTTTGCCATCAGTGAAATTCCTCCTGAGGGAAACTCTGCTTTTTTGTAATTACAGATCTAAGGTTTCACTGCTGCTGCTCTCAAGCCTCTGCTAGCATTTAGCTAGCAATTAGCCTAATCACTGGGAGCTCTGGGGCACATAGAGCCAGACTTGTTCATGCATATCACCTGCCAGCCAGTGGGTGAGCTAAGTGAAAAGAACTGGGCTCAAACTCTTAAATAAAATGGCCGCGGCCAGAAACAATAGCAAACCGTCCTGCAGTCCTGAGTCAGCGGTTAGGTTTGCAGCGGAGGCGGAGGAATTCCATAAACATTTATGAAAAAATAAACTTTTACTATGTATTTTTACGGTCACATCCCCAGGAGGGTGAATCTTTCTCCAGACGGAGTGTGCGGCCGTGACACCGGCCATCTCTAGTGGCCTCTTTCCAAGGACAGGATGCAGACGAGTCGCAGTAAACCGTGCGACCAGCAAAATAAGCAGATGAGGTTGCTTAAGCAAATACAGTGGATGCAGGTATAATAAACAATAGCTTTCCATGCACAGCACACGATTGGTTGTGAAAGAGAAGAAAACCCAAAAGTCTTCCCAAACAAATATCAAACATATCAAACTTGGTGTCATTTTTGCCTCCTGCTTTTTATTAATGAATTTCTTATGAGTAATTCAGGCGCCAACTACATTTTAAACCGATTATAAAATCAAAGATCAGAAGCAGTATATGTGAAAAAATATCTAATTTCAAAGATCAACAGAGATTTGGGTGTATCTCATTGTCTTCTTCACGTGGAGCTGGCTCAGGTTTCATCATGTGACCTCTGTGTTGGTCACACTTTAACAAGTGAAGACCAACGACCTGCAAGCACCATGCTTGAACTGCAACAGGGTTAAAGGTTGACATTTTGTCTCACATAAATGAAATTAAAATGGCATCAGTCTCATCCGTTTGTGAAGTATGGAGCAAGAGCCAGGAAGGTGTTAGCTTAGCATAAGACTGGAAGCAGGGGGAAACAGCTCTGTCCAAAGTAAAAAAAACAAATACGCCTACAGAAATGTAAAAACAACAATTTGTGGGTTTCGGGGGAGTTGTAAGTATTTCTTGGGTGGATGGATAAACTGTTGTTAGTGGTCATGGTATACATTTATTAGTGAGCTTTAAAGGTGCTGGTAGGTGTATTTTTGAACTTTCCAGAGAGTCGAGCTAGCTTTTACCCCCTGCCTCACATCTTTGAGATCAATCTTCCATCTTACTCTCAGAAAGAAAGTGAGTTTCCTTAAATGTCCTGTAAGATCACCCTACTATACAACCAGCTGTTATCATATGACCAAAGATCCACACTGAGGACACCTTATGAAGCAGTTGAAATCTCCCAAAAAAGCTAATGAATTGCCTTTTTCTTGAGATTATTTTGTCACACAGAATAGAATACACATTCACAGTTCATGGTCTTCTTCAGTAAACGGAGCTAGCTCTTGGTGTCATGGTCTTGGTATGGTATCACATTTATGACACCTGATGAAGACTCTCAGCTCTGATAAGATAGTAAATAGAATTTATTTAGTCACAGGATAAAGAAGGAATTCCAACTGGAGGCTGGTTTTCCTGCTCAGTTCTTGTATTGTTCTTAACTCCGGGATAAAAAAGGACTTTCTGCTGCTTTTTTCTACAGTGTCATATTCTTTGTGAGAAAGTACGCTGCTATTAGTTACACCGCTCTGTAATCACAGCAAATCCTGTCATAAGGCCGTTGCATGGTTGTCATGGTCCCTCAAAAAAGAAAGCAAATAAAATGCTGCCATATGGAAAACTGATTTGTAATGTCATTCATCATACAGCTGCAAGAAATATGCCGGGAGAAACAGGAATAAAGACGGTCCTTCTCTAACAGCTGGGTAGCAACAGATGATTGAGCGCTATCCCTGGCAGAGGTTGGCAGGCTAGGTTTTTTTTTTTTGTATGAAAGAAGCCAAGTATGTTTCTAGAAACAGGATGTCTCAGATTTGAGTCTTAAATTCTCCTCATTTCCACTTACCCAGACATTACATTTGCCCCTTGGCTGATACTTTCACCCAAAGTGCGCTCCAGTGCCATTTCTAGCAGATTCATGAAGGTGGTGGTAAACATGCTGCAAAGTAGATCCTGCAAGATATCAGCTGGATGAAGTGTGATTGTGACTTTTGTTTTTGTGATTACATCAGTCAGGATATGGAAAGGTATAACGGGCAACCTGAGACTCATGAAATTATGCAGTAAATAACACCAAGCCAGTGCCTGAAGTGGACCAAATAAGGTGCCAGTACCCTAAACACAACATAAACCATAACCCTAACTCTTTTGCTATTTTCATCCTTTTTTACAAGGGCATCTTCAGTGTTGTTTTCTTAGTGTTAAGCTAGCTACAAGTTAACACAGAGATGCAGTTATGCAGGTGTTTCACCAACATTGCTGTAGGCAGGGTTTTAGAAATACTGAGGTCCAAAAACTGAAGTTGCTAGAGGGGTTTTGGGGCGTTAAAGTAGTTATTTTCAGACAATTTTTTCACAACTTTAATTGTAAACCTTTAAATAGGGGTGACCTCGATGGTGGTGGAGGTGAGGTGGCGGTACTCAGTATTGGCCATTTCAGGCACTGCAGTAAGCGATCAATGTTGCTAAGAGGATGTGTGATAAAAACGAGAAGCCTCTTGTGATATTTCGTTCCAGTTGCAGATGAACTAAGCATTAGACTTTAAAGCCTATGGTGTTCAAAGACATACTTTAATTCTTTCACAGATACCAACAAAGAAAATACCCTCAAACCCCGTTCTGTCAAATAAACATCCATAAGTGCAGAATTAAAGTTTTGTTCTATGAAGATATAATTACTCTCCAGGCTCATCGCTTTGGATTGGCTTCATTACGTAAGTGGAAGGAGGCGGCTGTCTAATAAACAGTCTACGAATGAAAAGGGTTTGTCGAATGAAAGCCTGTGTGTGTGTGTGTTGGTATAGCGTGTAAGCCCGTTGTGTTTTGTTTGCCAGGTGATTTCCCCAACGGTGTTAGCTAAGCCTGAGAATTTTTGGCTCCGGCTTCAAAGAGCAGCGGGGTCGTCCCCCCTTACAGCAGCGAATACAGACATGTCCACGGCAGACGTTGAACTGGCATGCAAAGTATCTGCAAGCAGACCAGTCATCAGCTTGACCACCAACATCCCACATTTTGTCCAATAATTTGTTGTAGAATTGTCTCAACTCAGTAAGTTGAAAGGAAAACCATCTATTATTCTGCACTCACTGTCTCACAAACCCATACAATCACTCTACAAGTTACATTCAAGTCATTTATCAGGCAAAAATGCCCCCAAAAAATGCAGCTTTTGCTGTTTCAACCGTTAGTCAAACAAATAAAAATGAGCACACTCTTGACTCTGGGAAACTGTGTCAATTTTCAGATTAAATTTTCAGATGGGCATTTTTCAGAACAGATTACTCAATAATGAAAACTATCATTACTTTCAGTCAGCCCTATACTTACATTCACACACAATGTACACAGTAATACCCTTCCAAGAGTACATCCACACTAAAGCTGTATTTATATTTGACACAAGGGGTTTACTGTGGCCTCAGATACCTATTGGGAAGGTTTTGATTTATAAGTCAGCGTTGGATATCTCCTGTTGCTTGCACCACCGCAATGAATGTATCATACTGTATGTGATGTGGCCATATTGTGCGTTAGTTATGTTCCCTACAGTAACTTTTTTTTACATTATGTCATTTCCAGATGGACACGTCCATCAGTAACAAACATGTCATGTTAGCAAGTCGGGAAGGGGGCTGAATAACGCTCCAAAGTTAGGCTATATTTTGGCAATGGAAAAACTGACCTGGCTATTTTCAAAGGGATCCTTTGACCTCTGACCTCAATATATCTGAATGAAAATGGGTTCTATATATCTTCAGTTATTATGCCATAATTACATTCAGTCATTCACTACACCATAGCTACAATGCACAACTATAAACCCAGTGTGAAATTTGAAAACACGTCTTTTTCTCTAGATCTGCTTCTTTGTTCATATTTTACAAAGAGTTTTCAAATGTAGCCTCTTGACACTGGCGGCTTAACGCAAACCCGTCGCCAGATCGTTGTCTTATCAGAGATTAGAAGGTCGGCATCAACTGTCATGGTAAACAATTGTAACGTCTGGCATGTTGTGGCACAGAGCCTCCTCAGTACGCACACACAAGTTATTTAATTCCCACATGCAAAGCATATCATAACAGTCAATGCACACATCCTCAGGGCTTAAACGCTTTGGAGCCCCACAGATAACTTGGACATTTTGCATTCATATTTATTTGTCACCATCTTGACTTAATAATAGATGCAAAAAAATGTAGTAGCATGTGTAGCTCAGCTTAAACTGGTGAAATTTTATAAACATGTGCACTGGCAAGAATGTGTGTGCATCTGCGTATTCTTTCTGCATGAGTGCAGAGCACATTCTCAGAGTGTTAGCTTTGGCAAAACAGGTTTGAGATGCTAAAGCAATAAAGGTACTGTAAATCCTCTTTATTCAGCGGAGTTGTAGTCTTAGAGAGAATCTGGCCCATCTGAAATTCCCACGGAACAAAGAGGGATGCAGGGGGAGGCGAGGGGGGTGACGGAGAGGGAGAGGGAGCGGGTACTCAGCTGAAGAGGGGGTATTGTTTACATATCAAGACACTTCCTCTAACTCTGAGGAAAAGCAGTAATTTACCTTGCAAGGTTTTACAGTTTAATTTCTCCATTGTGCAGGGGGATAACCCCTTAATTATAGAGGAGGAAGTAGCCCTAAGCCCCGGACAGAGGGTGAGGGCTCACAGAGAGCCTCAGTGAGTCTTTGGACCCCCTCTTCCTCAGCCTCGTTCTGGATTTCTCACTCCCTCTCTGCCGTGGCCATTTTGCCTGTTCATTAGCACTTGTGGGGTGTCTGGGTGTTTGCCAATTAGTGCTCCGCTCCAAGTAATATTTCCTTCCGTGAGGCCAGACCAGCTCTACTGGTGGAGACTTATAGGCGTCTGGGCCCGAAGGACGAGGGGGGTTGAGGGTTGGCACAAGCTGCCAAAACCCTGCGGACCCTTACCCTTTACAGACTGAAAATCACTTCATAAAATCATCTCGACTTTTGGAACATTTAATGCAAAAACCATCTTATAATGACTTCGGTGATTAACATCCAGACTGGGTACTTGCACAGTGAGCCATAATGACAGACATGAGCAAATGTTGACCTAAGTTATAAATGTTCCAAGGAGTATGTAGGGTCAGATATATGGACACTGCGAAACTATCCATCAACAGGTTATTAAGTTGTGTGCTCAGTCTGAATAAATGTGCCGAGGCTTCGGGTTTTTTTCACTTCTTTTAAATGCACTTTAACTTGAAGCGACAAGTGCCAAAAACCTTAATGGAGGTTCATTTTTCATCAAGACATTTTCACATGATTTAGGACTAGTTGGGTTTTATGGCAGGTGAGATTATTTCAAACAAATGAGGTGAAACAATGAGCAGAATTAGTCAACTAGTCGATCGACAGACTTTGAATTTGCTACGTTTTTGATAATCCTTTAATTATTAGGTCTTTTTTCAAGCAGAAATGCCTTTTTGAAGCCAGCTTTGCAGCTTTGCTTTGACTTATGTGATCATAAACTAAATCTGCTTGGGGGTTTGGACGTCACCTCAACCGAAGGAAACTGTGGTGGGAATTCTTCACTATTTTCTGGACCAGACAATTAATTGAGAAAGTAATCTGCAGATAAATCAATTGTAAAAATACTCAAAAACGAATATTTTACTAGTTTAAATGAAAGCAAATCAAATCCCTGCTTCATGCTTCACTATTCCAGCCATCCCTAATCCATGAGAGCATCCGTACAAATGGGTCCATCCCAGGAGACCTGGCGTTTTCTTGAATCAGGTCATTCAGAAGCCATCAAGGAAATTTTTTTGTTCTTGTTTGCTAGCTGAAAGGTGAGAAGAAAGTTTTTGTGAAGGCTTTATTTAGTGTCTTGTACAGCGTCTTATTGCATTGTCAGAATAAATCAACTAAATCATGCAAGGGAAGCTGCAACAGAGCTGTTTTTGCAGGTGTGCATTAAGTCAAGTCAATACTAGACGGCCTGTGATTTTGTGAAATGAGCCTTGTGCGTATATCTGTGTGTGTGTGTGGCTGTGTGTTATCCTGACTGGTTAGTGTTTAGCTTCGGCAGCTTGTCATAGCTGTAGAGACAGTGTAATTGCCCCAGAACTTGGCTGTGTGGCAGATGGAGTAACAACAATAATACAAGGTTTTCATTTTGGGTGACTCACCTCTCCACACACCCAACAGGCAACCAGAGCAGCACAGAGCAAAACTAGCCTAGTTCTCTCTCTAATCTATTTATGAATGCTTTCTACAAGGTAAAGAGTTTGAAGTCTCAAAGATCATACTTGTGTTTCGGCTTAAATGGAGTATTTTCCTTAATAAAATGATTGCTGAATTTTAGTAAACAGAGCTACAAGTTGTATTCTGTTTATACTTTGTGGATTAAAATGTGTCATTAAATCCTGTGGTGTTTAGTCTTAAAGGCAATTGAAGATATTTTTGGACCTGATTTTAGTTTAAATCAAAATCCCTAAAACATTTCATTCTAATAATTCATTGTTTCCTTAAAAGCTGCACAGGAAACTATCCTTCTCTTGCTCTGTCCTCCACCCATGCTTAATATAGACCTTGCTAAAACCCTGATCTGTGTGAAAGACAAGCATACGCAACCTCTGTCTTACTTTCTCACTCTCTAACTTTCTCTCTCTCTCTCTCTCTCCTCCCTTTCCCTATTCACTCTACTGCCACACAGTTACTAGCACCATTAGGCTGTCATAACACGGCACATATAACCTGAGGTGATTCCAGGACTGAGTGAACCGAGCGTCCCTGGGGCCAAGGCGCTGCGGCAGCCAAGCAGGATTGCTACCTCATGGTCTGGGGTGATGGGTACCACATGTAAGCAGAGGCAACCACTGGCCCTAATAGGAGCTGACAAGTGGCGGTCTGACCGGGGGAGATCAGATGGCTTGGGCTGGCCTATCGCTATAGAAACAGAGCTCCATTTCTATAGCCCCTATGCCCGAGTGGTTAGCTTTAAATAGAGTCTTTGTACAGAAGAAACACTCAATCATGGCTCCCCTCCTGCTTGGTCTCTCCATCATTCTAGCCTGGTAGATGCCCATGCTGCAATTCATATGGTCCCTCATCTTTAACTAATCCTTTTAATTAAAGGGTCCTGTGGAGCTGCAGACCTCTAGTAATGCTATGGAGCTGTTTTTCTATGAGTACGTCCCCATTTTGTTTATCTCGTGCATGCACACAAGGTAGCACATGGTTGACCCAATACACAGTCCGACCATAAGTTGCACACTACTCCACTGATGTCCAGGTGGCCGTAACATGCCAAGATGTGTACCAACAAAGTGAAGAAGAAGACTGTCAGCTAGTAAACAGGGATAAAACCAATACGAAATTTAAGGTATTTTGCGTGGCAATTGTTTTATGAGGAATGTACTCAAGGTTTGTAAGACCTCGAGGATACACTCAGTGACTTTTGATGAGTAACCCTCAATATAAACATTCAAGTTTTGCCTGTTTACAAGAAAACTCCACAGGCCCCTTTCTTGAAAGGGTAGTACGCTTTAACAAAACAAAAATGTATCTGTCTAACACAGTATTTGATTTTGTATTTGCCAGGTAAATATACATAGCACAATACATTTTAACAAATAACTAATGCTGTCCCTTTTCTTGGGACAACAGTCTCATCAGTTGCTCCCTAACTTAAAGATCCGGTCTCTTTTTATACAGTGTTTCCCTCCTCACCAGGAAATGTCTTGTTGTGAAAAGTTATCTTTATAATGGTGGGACAGTGGCACGCTAACATCTGCAAATAACACCTACAACACCACACAAGAAGACATGGTATCACCAATCCAAGGGGGAATGTGGAAGATTCACAGCTTTTCCGGAGTGTCAACTGGTATTGAAAATAGGGCGGTGTTGTGTCCTGACTTAGAAAATGCACCCCAATGCTGGTGTGTGGGCTAAATTGGGATTTCTATCTTTTAAGTTAAGTTACTCCATGTACCCCCTTGCAACTGCAGAAGTACCCCCTGGGGTATGACTGGTTTAGAAAGATGGGTGGAAACGAGTGGTTACGTTATCTGAAATTCTACGCTGGATCTAGCTAAAGCCGCAAAAATCTCAACTCTCTTTATAGCCTTTTCTGGAGTCATGAATCATTCCCCCCCTCTCCTAAACCACAGCATACAGTCCCACTTCACATGGTGTTTGTTGTGAGCGCTTAATGTGGTGCATTTAAAGGGAAGATTAAGAATAATACAGTGGCAGCATGTGGCACCCTTTCCCCACAGAAAGAACAAGAGTTGGTTGATGAAGATCACAACTCTGCCACATGTGGGTCATTATCAAGAACCAGGCAGGGACTGTTAAAAAACCAATGTGCTCTTAGATTGGGGCTTTGAAGCAAGGCAAAGGGAAAATGCTGTCTAATCAAGGCCTTGCAAAAACAAAACCCACAATGCCTAAACTCTAAGAAGACCATCCTCGACCTAAGGAGCCAGATGGTTTTGGTTTGTTTGTTTCTATTGAATGGAAAACCAAACTAAATAGTGAAAGAATTATATGATAAGTCTGTCTGTAGTCATTTGTTTGTTTAGTACATAAAAGCTGAGCAGAAATTCCCTTTGGGGATTCTTTAAGACATATAAAACAACACCATTTTCTAGGTTTAATAAATGGAATTCAGCACTGGAAACAGACTGTAAAGCGAACTTACCAGGCATTTTTTTCCCTTTTTGAACTGAATCAAGATAAGTGTCCACGACTTTACCCTGGATTTGCTCTGGAGCCTGGAGTTTGGCACGAATCCACACCGTAATTGCTTCACCATGTCGCCACTCAATTGCGCCGTCACTAAGACTGAGATAGAGAGTATGCAACGTTCTCCCATTTTCGGCCGTCTTATTTGAGTCCTCCAGAATGTCAAGATATGATGAAATCCCACTGTTATCATCACTGTTTTAGTCTGAGTAAGAAATACTTAACTGACAGTGTCTTCAATTTATTCCCCAAATGTTTCATTTTGTATGTTGATGGAAGCTCTCTGGCAGTAATTCAGTCTCGAAATGGGCTCAATGACAGAGTACACTCGTACAGTATGAAGCTCTATAGTCAACATATTTTAAGTATGGGTCACCAAACATGTTGTAATAATACAGTACAGATTTTATAATGAGAAATGTTGTATGTTTTAATTGTCTAAGGTATGATGGTGCAGATAGGGATGATAGGATTTTCAGTACCAATTCTCAGTTTTGCATATCGGGCACATTGTCCACTCCCTTATTGATTCCTGATCTTCTGTGTGAAAATAAGAAGGCCTACGCAGGTGTTCGGCATCAACAGAACTATTTTATTATTCTTTGAGTCTAAACACAGTGTAAAGGAGTAGAGCTAAAGTTTCTTTCTAAAATGAGGCCACGCTTTGGACTGTTTCTTCTTCTCCACCATGACTCCTTGTTACAAGTTTCTAGCAGCGAATACACTTCAGAAAAACATGCTGGAATTGTTTGGAGGTATACGATTCCAATGGATCAGACAGTTTGGAACCGGTTCCTCAACTGGAACCGCTTCTTGATTCCCATCCCTGGGTGCAGATTCACATTATTCAACATCTATGTCACAAAAACGGTTTAAAGGCAGACATCAAGGATTTTGTATGAAACTGGACGACTCACAGGAGAAATAACACTGCACCCTACATTACTTTTCTTTTCACATGCACAACAATTGTGCTTTTAACTTTCTACAAATGAGGCCCCCATCTCTGCAATCACAGCTCAGTTGCCTGCTTCTCTTTTAGTTTCAGGTTGCATGGGCATCGGGGGGATGTAGGGAGTTCAGGCTTTAATCAAAACCTGCATGCTTTAGCTACATTTTCAACTACTTGATTGTATCGCTGTCATCGCCATTTCCATTCTATTTTTCATTTGCTTTGACCCCCCCAAAGCAGCCTTTAACTTTTTGATCATACGCCTCAGTGTGGAATTGTATTCTTCTATTTTGACATTTGCGTGTTTTGACATATTTGCTGAAACACTGTAAGGGCATATCTGTATAGTGTAGAGCAAATTAACACACAATGCATTCCAGATGCAGAGGGAATGCTCACTATGAGTCGATGGGAATCCAGTAGATTCATATAAGAGTCACTTCCTTTTTTACTTGTTCCATATGAACAGTGGAAGCTGTCAGTGACATAACCCTTATGCTTTACGTCCCCGTTGAAATCTTCGGCGGAGTAATTTTACCCTTCACCTGCAATTGTTTCATCTCAAATTGAAGTCTCTTGTTTGACAGGTAGATCTTTTGTGATCACTAATGGCCTTTCATAGCTTTGACAGCCTAATGATTGATAATGCCCCCAATGTAGTGATTATCATAAATTAGGACTTTTATAACAAAGATAATGCGGCGTCTAATGTGGTACAGGAATCTGTTAAATTTAGTAGTTATAAATCTGTGCTATTAGAGGTGTAACTCACTTATGTCAAAGAATTTATCATTTTTAGCAAATACAGCTCTGCTCTTTAAGACATCACAAAGACAGGATGGATGGAAAAATGCCTAGTTGTATTGGAAATTGGAAATAACTGAAAAGGTGAGACACATTCTTCATGCCACCCCTGCAGAAGTCAGTGCCCCACTTGTGCCACCCCAGTCAAAAAAGTCTGGAAACGTCCCTGCTCAAAGAATCAAACCAGCAAAGAGGAATTCTGCTTGCAGCACTAATACCCTCTTAAACATATACACGAGAAGTCAACAACACCAAAAGCTTAGCACATAAGGAGGAGGGTGGGTGCCGCCACCCTAACTTCTTCCTTATGTGCTGCAGCCACTAATGGTGTTGGCATTATAGTGTATCAGCTTAGTGATAGTGAGAAGAATTATAAGGTTAAAAATCACAGGCAAATGATTGGGACTTTGGTGTGTTTAAATTTCAAGTGACTTTTAATCTGGTTTGGCTTTCATCTGAATAAAAAGCAAAACATACAGTGAGTATTCCTTAAAAAAGTATTATCAGCAAAATGTACTTAAAGTCTTTCTCGACTTAAAAATCAGTGATTGTTCTTGTTCCTAAATTGTTTGAATGATGTCTGTTTAGAGTTTGACACTAAAAGAATGTTTTCACATTCATCTGCTGAAAGTGGAAAGTTTTTCTGAGCTCACTGAAAATCAGATTTTAAGGGACTACGAACATGATTTGTGACATCACAAATAGTTTGGAAGTCAACTCTAGTGCAGTGTGCAACTTATAAAAGTGTGATCCACCA
>NW_023340095.1:1652582-1658310 GCF_004916995.1 Morone saxatilis | reverse complement strand
AGCAGCAAAACTTTAGAAATGAGAATAAGAATTTTCATATTCATAGATTCTGTCATTTTTAATGAGGTAGAAAGAGTAAATGTCTTTTTAAGGTTTTTAATGTGGAAATGTCAGACACACATTATTATGTTCAAAGCAGACCATTTGTATATAGGTCTTAATACCTGTGTGGAGGGGATCTTTAAGGGCAGAGAGCAGAGATATGGAGGCATTCCCTCCATCCTCTGACAATGTTTACCAATGAGATTGCTCAGAGTGTCTGAACATAACTTCTCAATTGACTCCTGGGCTTTACTCCAGACATGGCAAGACATGGTTCTCAGTATGCAATCCTATTAGCAATTAGAGCGTGGCTTTGGATGCCGCTGCCTGCTTTAAACATCAGATATACATGATTATGTGCAACACGGTGCTTTTTCTTATATTTAGTTATTGTAGGAAAATGTGCAGTACTGGGGAATTTTACTAGCCTATAGAGAGAAATCTAGTTTGGTTTACTAAATCTACTTTGAAAAAGTAGTTCCAACTACACACATGCAGACAAAAGTGCCAACTTGTTCACAGGTCATACATAAACCAAAAAATAAAAATAAAATACCCATTTTTTTTGGTAGTTAACTACACAAAAAATGCAAAGGTCCATTGATCACTATGCAAAATATGAATGTAGATAAACTACTAACAGCTAGCAAAATGTAGTTAAACTGCTAGATAAATTACATGTAGTTACTCCTCAACACTGAAATTGTTGTTTTGAGCAAGGCACTCCAAGGCAAGGCAACTCCACTGGAGCTTTTGGCTCCAGTGGAGTTGGTCATCAGTAGAGGTCTGTGGTTAAACTGGGCAGATTCCCAGTGTGAATGTTTGTAACTGTACAAATGTTAAACAGAGGAGTGAATGGGGTGTGACAAACATCTCAAACATCACAATAATCCTAAAATTGTGTTTTAATAAATAGCTCATAGAATCACATATTAAACTGGCATCCATAGTGTGAAAATGCTTTTAGATGCATGATCCTAAATCCTAATTATATTAAACCAGTTTGGTTTAATTTCCCATCTTGTCAATTGTTCAATTTTACAACTGTTTAAATGTAGCGCCTCCAACAATTTAAGCAGGAAAAACTTACACTTAACTTGAGTATTTATTGTTAAGGTAACTTGAGTAAATTAAGTTCATTGTACCATTTTCATTCAGTTAATTGAACTTAAAATAATTAAGCATATTACACTCATATGTAGCATTCCTCCAAACATATTTAAAATGTGTTTATCTAAAGTAAGACTACCTTTAATGCATTTTCTTTTTACAAATGTTACCACTTAAATTGAATTTGCTCAGTTTTCTTCCTCTAAAGCAAATTATTACATTACCCGTCAAAGCAGTTGACGTTTTGTTTGTTTTTTAATTAATCAATTATCAAAATGCCAATTAATTTTGGGGTTTTCATTTTTGTAATGATATAAAGTCAACTTAAAGAAAATTAGTCAGTGGAACAAACTAGAATTAAGTCACCAATACCTCACTTAAAACAACTGAGTTATAACGATTTTTTTTTCATTCATTCATTTATTGGAGGATTAAGTCAGTTATCTTACTTTATTAACATGTGTTGTTAGGATTTACAGTGTGAATAAAAGTTACAAGGAGCAACTTCCTCATGATTGAGAGCCCTTCCTCCTGCCCATATCCATAACAGTGTTTGTCAGATAAAGGAGATTCCCCCACTGGCTTACCCCAAGGTGACTCAACTCTCTCTGTGTCACACAGGGGAAGCGGCGTGTTGGCTAATTTTATCACACAATGCATGCTGTTTGTCAGTGCAGCCCCAGTGACAAACGATTCCTTATCTCGAGGGCTGTTGTTTGTTGTTGCTGAGTAATGTCCTGGCCACTCGCTCTTGTCTCTGGAGCCTTCAGAGGCTTCAGCCGGCCTGCTGTCAACTGTCAGGAACCACGTTCGCATTACACTCATGTGCACACACAACCGAAGATGCACAGGATTACGAGTACGGCTTCAAAGAAAAACAAACTTTCTGTGATTTGTGCACAAGCTCAGGTGTCATTTACCCTGTAGGCTAATTGTTTTCTGTGTTTGTCATTTTCCACCACTCAGCCATCGAGCCTTTCCATTTGCATGCAGAAAATCTAATGAAGACAGACATGTAGGCTAACACAGAGCAAGCTCCTTTTCTCTTTCAATGTCGCAAATCCCTCTCTTTTATAAACGCTTCAGCCCTATTGCCAGCGAGGGATTGATGAAAGCGACATGTGTTACTCATAGGGCCCCTTGTTTATTTGACTTCCATACTTGCATTAAGGCCAAGTAAACATATCAGCTGCCCTCCAGGCTGCTTTCACAGCGCCACCCTTACTGCCAAAGGTAGCTGCAGGGAGGAGAGGGAGAGAGATCTCCCTGCCAATGAATGAACTACTGATTAATGTCATTTAGCTCTGATATAAAGGACTTAGTGCAGTTTTATATGTCAGAATAATAGGCCTTTGCATCTGGAAAAAACTAAAAAATATATATATATATTGCCACAAGAGAAAAGTTTAGTACACAATCTGCTCAGCTCGAGGGCCATTTAGTAATCCTGGCATCCCAGAGGTTGTGGCCCTAATAATTCAGGCCATTGTTGACCCCATGGCCTCTTCCCCAAGCCTTCTTCTTCCTGCTTCCTTTCCTCTTTGCTTATCACAGTATGAACTGACTCTCTTCGCTTCAGGCAGTCTTGTTAACTGTTTTTCTTATCTGAACCACAACAGACAGGTAAGAAAACTGATGATTGAATTGACCAGTAACCAGTAGCACTCCCAGGACACTGTTCTACATTTCCCTGTCCCTCACTCCAACGAAGGCACCAAACCTACACTTCAGTCCTTCCAGCCTTGTATAACAGATCCACTAGACCGGTATGAGGGAACAATGCATTTTTGTGGTTCCCTGTCTTTGCCTCTTTTCATACTGAGCCTGACTCTGTGTAAAACAACCAGGGTTTTAAAAGTGTTTTAGGTCACTGTGATATTAGGAGTCATCCTTTTCAGGTAGTGCTGACATGAGTTTTGAGTGTGTTTGTGGATAATTTACAAAATGAACATCATGCTGTATGAAAGATGACTTGAAACTAGAGATTGAGACCATAACAAGACAAGACACCTTTTGAAACAAGATATTGTGTTTGTGTTGAACTAATCCCACAGTGTAAGAGAGCGCCAGCCAACACACACTACTGTTATAGGGACAGATAGAAAATATTAAATATCACACATAAAAACAGCGATCAAATGCATCTTTTCCTCGTAAAACACAGACCCTAAAATGAGGGTCACTTCAAGAAAAAGGAAGAGCAGGGCAGCATTATCGGACTGAGGGAGGGGGCGGTTGGTCGGAGGCCCTCTGACCTGCTTCACAGCTGCTTCTTGTTAGTGCTTTAAAACAAATTCCCAGAGTGAGACGGTTTCCACACTGAATCCTGCCCCGAAGAAAGAGGCCAGACAAGACTGGAGTTTATAAGACCCCGCTGCTGTGTGTGTGTGTGTGTGTATAAACAGCCCAGTCTTAACGTTTTATCTTATCGGGATAGATGACCTGAGAGCGCAGGGGCCTGCACTTAAGAGGCTCTGCCCTGCGCTACGAACGCCACCAACAGTCTGCTGAGCTCCTTCAAAATCTCCAGGTTTAAAAGTATCAGCCCTTAACTGAGCTTCAGTAACACTCACAGGATGTTTACGGGGATTTAGTGAGAGTCGACCTTTGATTCAACTGTTGCTGAAGATAAACAAATGTAAGTAAGCCTTATCTCGGATGGTACAGTATACAGAGATTTAATAAAACGCCCTCGCCCGCAGATTCACGTCTTAATGCAACATTTGGGTGGACCAAATGTTTTTGACAGTTTATTCTCACCTGTCACCAGACTTTTAAAATACGAAGAATGGGTCTGCTTTGTAATGCAAACACACGTGAAGGGAAAGTAGAGGGATGTTCGCTGTTTCCTGCAGTTAAGTCTGAAACGGGCCACATGTTTTCAGAGCTGTTGTAAACTTTTCCCGCTATTAATGTCACTATGAAACTAATGGATATCAGTTGTTTATTTAATAAAAGCTCCATGCTGATGGTTATAAACGTTTTTAGGGACGTGAATTATTTTAAACAGGAATTATTTTAAAGGTCCTTCAAGAAGAATTTACCTCTGGCCTTTTTAAGCCTTTCTGCATCTTAAATAACTTTGCTGTCTTCGCGGTTCAAATGGGAAAATGTTGTGTGTCATTCCGTAAGGCCGCAGACACATCTAACTGGTTCAGCTTGATGGAGAACAGGCCAGGTCCGTCTGGGAGATACTCCCCAGCCTCCCGCTCCGGCCCGGAGAGCAGTCTCCCCGGGGGGCGCCTCACCTCAGAGTGACCCCCAGCTGAGACGGCTTTAGATTGATGTGCGCTGCCTCCTTCTCCCACACATTGTGTGCTGTTTTGGGTTATTTCCTCTGCCTTTCCCTCCTTTCCTTTAATGAAAAAAGCCCTGTTTACAAGCTGGGGAGGGGGAGTGCTGAGCTTGCGCTGAGGATGCCGTCATAGGGCGCTGAGGACGCTCTTTGTGTGAACTGGCAGCTACTCCGTCAGCTGTGTCTCAGAGGTTAAAGGGCTCAAAGAAAGACAGAGGAAAGCTCTGAGTTCCCGCCGTTTGAAGGGATTTGGCTTGATCGGTGCGTTGCCAGAAACTGGAAAAGTTAATGCTGCTCAGACCTGAGAGAATGAGGAACAGATTGATGAAGTCACACATGAACTCACATTTTTTGGTGTTGTTTTGATAAGTGCAGAAAGCATATAAAAGTGACAACTCAATATTACAAGGATCAGCCCCGCATCCTTCCGAATTGGCCCCCGGTTTATTCTTACCATTGCCGCAACAATAACAGACCCATTGCATTAATTTCTTGATCAGGCTTACACCTGCGCTCTAAAGGGGCCAGGTGATAAATCAGAAGTCTGCACAGGAAGCTGATTATCCTGACACCTCATCAGTCTTCACAGAGAGGCCCAGTGCCTTCCACAAGGAGAGGCTTGCTAAGCCAAGCTACCTGTACGCTAACATCACACACTCACACATGAAGGATACACTCAGCCCTGCTAAACACCCAACACTCGCCGGGTAATCCATGGCAGTCGTTAGGCAGTGATCCCCCAGGTGCTGCTGCTGGACACCAGTGATTATACAGTACCACCATTACCAAGATGAAAACCTTCTAACTCTGATTGCTGCCAGTTTTTAGAAAAATAATTTTAAAAATGTTTAAATGAAATTCTCTGACATATTGGAGGTGCAAGCATCTGACAAAAGCAAAAGTCTCGTCATTTTTTGCTACTTCCCTCGGTACCTATTATACACTGAACGGACGTCGGTACCGCCAGTTAATGGCAACCCAGGTGAGATAAGGTCTTGGTAGCACTCAGTCTTTAGAACAATTAGTAGAGGCGGTGCAGCACCTTGCAGCCTAGGTGATGGATCATACCGTGGTGGGTTCGTGAGGTTGACGCTCAGACTAACGAGTGATTGGCTGAGGCAGGCCTACAGATTTGACAGAGACTGATCGCAGAGGAGGGAGGCCAGCTGGGTCTGAGAAGGATCTGTAAACACGCCGGGACAGGAACGGAGGCAGCAGAGGCCCGAGCCCCTACACAGCCCCTGTGAGATGATACAACACATCTGGGAGGGGGGGGGGGGG